>NC_092110.1:23373905-23493509 GCF_045679555.1 Salvelinus alpinus
TAATACAAGAGGTTTTGCAATGATTCCTATGTCGAAGATGTGAAAAATATTTGTTGGTCTGACGTTGCTTCTTCCGGTTACTGATAGGCACGCGCCCATCAAGAAACTGACTGTTAGAACTGCCAAATCCCCATGGATAAATTATTAATTAAAAACTATGGCTGAGAGGGATGAGGCAAAGGGAATAGCAAATAAGTCTGACAACACCGCGGACTGGGAAACATATAGTAAATTGAGAAATCACGTAACTAAACAAAAAGAAGAAGAAACTAAATTCTACTATGGAACAAAGATACATTATATAAAGAATGATAGTAAAAAAGCTTTGAAGTACTTAAAATAAAATTCTAGGCAAAAATGAAAACTTGGCTCCATCCTTCGAGGCAGATGGATTGTTCATAACATAACCTTTTGATATTGCCAACGTCTTTAATAACTTTTTTGTTGACTAGATTAGCAGACTTAGGTATGACATGCAAACAACAAATGCTGAGCCTTCATATTCATGCATAATGGACCAAATAATGAAAGACAAGCATTGTAGTTTGGAGTTACACAAAGTGGGTGTGGAAGAGGGGATTACTGAGGTTGGTAGCGGAATAAATTGTGACTCCTGTTTGCCACATCTTCAATTTCAGCTTAGAAGATGGTGTGTGCCCTCAGACATGGAGGGAAGAAAATGTCATTCCGCAACCACAGAATTTTTTATTTATTTTATTTTTTATTTCACCTTTATTTAACCAGGTAGGCTAGTTGAGAACAAGTTCTCATTTGCAACTGCGACCTGGCCAAGATAAAGCATAGCAGTGTGAACAGACAACACAGAGTTACACATGGAGTAAACAATAAACAAGTCAATAACATGGTAGAAAAAAAGAGAATCTATATACAATGTGTGCAAAAGGCATGAGGTAGGCAATAAATCGAATAATTACAATTTAGCAGATTAACACTGGAGTGATAAATCATCAGATGATCATGTGCAAGAAGAGATATTGGTACTGGTGTGCAAAAGAGCAGAAAAGTAAATAAATAAAAGCAGTATGGGGGGTGAGGTAGGTAAATTGGGTGGGTAGTTTACAGATGGACTATGTACAGCTGCAGCGATCGGTTAGCTGCTCGGATAGCAGATTTTTAAAGTTGTTGAGGGAGATAAAAGTCTCCAACTTCAGAGATTTTTGCAATTCGTTCCAGTCGCAGGCAGCAGAGAACTGGAAGGAAAGGCGTCCAAATGAGGTTTTAGCTTTAGGGATGATCAGTGAGATACACCTGCTGGAGCGCGTGCTGCGGGTGGGTGTAGCCATCGTGACCAGTGAACTGAGATAAGGCGGCACTTTACCTAGCATAGCCTTGTAGATGACCTGGAGCCAGTGGGTCTGACGACGAACATGTAGCGAGGGCCAGCCGACTAGGGCATACAGGTCGCAGTGGTGGGTCGTATAAGGTGCTTTAGTAACAAAACGAATGGCACTGTGATAAACTGCATCCAGTTTGCTGAGTAGAGTGTTGGAAGCTATTTTGTAGATGACATCGCCGAAGTCGAGGATCGGCAGGATAGTCAGTTTTACTAGGGTAAGTTTGGCGGCGTGAGTGAAGGAGGCTTTGTTGCGGAATAGAAAGCCGATTCTTGATTTGATTTTGGATTGGAGATGTTTGATATGAGTCTGGAAGGAGAGTTTGCAGTCTAGCCAGACACCTAGGTACTTATAGATGTCCACATATTCTAGGTCGGAACCGTCCAGGGTGGTGATGCTAGTCGGGCGTGCGGGTGCAGGCAGCGAACGGTTGAAAAGCATGCATTTGGTTTTACTAGCGTTTAAGAGCAGTTGGAGGCCACGGAAGGAGTGTTGTATGGCATTGAAGCTCGTTTGGAGGTTAGATAGCACAGTGTCCAAGGAAGGGCCGGAAGTATATAGAATGGTGTCGTCTGCGTAGAGGTGGATCAGGGAATCGCCCGCAGCAAGAGCAACATCATTGATGTATACAGAGAAAAGAGTCGGCCCGAGAATTGAACCCTGTGGTACCCCCATAGAGACTGCCAGAGGACCGGACAACATGCCCTCCGATTTGACACACTGAACTCTGTCTGCAAAGTAGTTGGTGAACCAGGCAAGGCAGTCATTAGAAAAACCGAGGCTACTGAGTCTGCCGATAAGAATATGGTGATTGACAGAGTCGAAAGCCTTGGCCAGGTCGATGAAGACGGCTGCACAGTAATGTCTTTTATCGATGGCGGTTATGATGTCGTTTAGTACCTTGAGCGTGGCTGAGGTGCATCCGTGACCGGCTCGGAAACCGGATTGCACAGCGGAGAAGGTACGGTGGGATTCGAGATGGTCAGTGATCTGTTTGTTGACTTGGCTTTCGAAGACCTTAGATAGGCAGGGCAGGATGGATATAGGTCTGTAACAGTTTGGGTCCAGGGTGTCTCCCCCTTTGAAGAGGGGGATGACCGCGGCAGCTTTCCAATCCTTGGGGATCTCAGATGATACGAAGGAGAGGTTGAACAGGCTGGTAATAGGGGGTGCGACAATGGCGGCGGACAGTTTCAGAAATAGGGGGTCCAGATTGTCAAGCCCAGCTGATTTGTATGGGTCCAGGTTTTCCAGCTCTTTCAGAACATCTGCTATCTGGATTTGGGTAAAGGACAAGCTGGGGAGGCTTGGGCGAGTAGCAGCGGGGGGGGCGGGGCTGTTGGCCAAGGTTGGAGAGAAGAGGTTGGATAGCAGAGCACCCTTTAAAGGTTCAAACAGCTGACCAATCAGGCTGTTACAAATGCTAAGCAAACTTTTGGAAAAAATTGTGATTTGATCAAATACAAAGTTATTTCACAGAAAACAAATTAACAGCACACTTTCAGCATGCATATAGGGAAGGGTACTCAACATGCTCGTCACTGACACAAATGACTGATGATTGGCGGAAAGAAATTGATCGTAAGAAGATTGTGGGAGCTGTTAGGCTTCAGTGCAGCTTTTGATGTCATTGATCATAACCTGTTTCTCTACCTACCTCATCCCATACTGTTTTTATTTACTTTTTGCTCTTTTGCACACCAGTATCTCTACTTGCACATCATCATCTGCTCATTTATCACTCCAGTGTTAATCTGCTAAATTGTAATTATTCGCTCCCATGGCCTATTTATTGCCTACCTCCTCATGCCTTTTGCACACACTGCATATAGACTTTCTTTTTATTTTCTACTGTGTCATTGACTTGTTTATTGTGTTATTGGCTTGTTTATTATTTATTCCATGTGTAACTCTGTGTTGTTGTCTGTGTCACACTGCTTTGCTTTATCTTGGCCAGGTCGCAGTTGTAAATGAGAACTTGTTCTCAACTAGCCTACCTGGTTAAATAAAGGTGAAATCATTTCTGGTATGGTTTGGTATGGTTACATAAGATAGAAGGTTACTTAGCCAAAAAAACAAAGTACGGTGGTTGGTCGGGCGTATCCCAAAGGTTGCGTGTTTGAATCTCAACACGGACAACTTTAGCATTTTATCTAGTTAGCAACTTTGCAACTACTTACTACTTTTTAGCTACGTTGCAACTGCTTAGCACGTTAGCTAACCATAACCTTCTAACTTTAACCCTTATTCCTTAACCCTAAATTTAACCCCTAACCCTAACCTCTAGCTAACGTTAGTATTAGCCACCTAGCTAACATTAGCCACAACATATTGGAATTTGCAACATTTGTTTTGCAAAATTCAGAACATATTGTACGAATTGCAATTCGTAACATATATGAAGTGGATGGTGGACATCCATAAATGAATACATATGATACGTAACATACCGTACTAATTGGAGTGTTCCGTATTTATATTTACTATGTTACGTCTACCCCTGAGTTCAGGTTGGCTTGTAGGATTTTTCTGCCTGCCTGATATACAATATAACAATACATATGAATGGGAAAAAGTTGAATTAACAACTTTGGTGGAACTCCACGTGATTATTGCATTTCTGTTTTTGTTTTCATGTGTTGTTTACATTCAATAGCATCTATGCATCACATGATTATGCATAGTATTGACATCAGATGGAAGGACCAAGGACACGGATGGTAAATAAATGATTCTGGCAGTGTCTGTTTGTGCGAAGTTGAGGATCTTAGACTTGAATGTTATGGTGCTGGCAAGACAACTGGGAACTCAGGAAAAAAACGAGATTGAATCATGACGTCGGTGATCGGAAAGTCGGAGCTCTAGAAAGAGGCTTGAGTTCTCGATTTAGAATTCCGAGTTGGATGACCATTCAAAATTAATTTCCCCAGTCGGAGCTCTTTTTTATTTATATTTTTTCAAGGTTCCCAGTTTTCTTGAATGCACTGAAGCCCGAAGCAGGAGATTTCCAACTTCCCAGTTGTTTTGAACGCGGTATTAGACTCAACGTTCATGTCTGTTGATAGAATTGGTTTCAGACTGTTGAAGGTACAAGAACCAGGATTGTTGCTGTTATTGTACCGTGTGACTTACTGAACACTGGAATTGTGATGTAATAATTTCCAGGACAGTTTAGAGAAAGCAATTGTAGCAGTAGAGAATGTACAGGAAAAAATGTGTGGGGGGAAAAAATGGCTGCAGTATAGCCGTTAATGTTGATGATGATTGAGTACATGATGCACGGAATGTTAAGGCATAAGTGTATGAAAGCTTTTATTCTTATTTTAAATGTATGTAGTTCTGTCCTTGAGCTGTTCTTGTCTATTAATGTTCTGTATTATGTTGTGTTTTATGTTTTGTATGGACTGTGGACCCCAAGAAGAATAGTTTCTGCTTTAGCAGTAGCTAATAGGAATCCTAATAATATAGTATGGAGAAGCATGTAATAACATTTACATTTTAATATTTGGGAATATTAGTCAGCACACCCTGATTTTGAGGAGATCAGATTGTGTCTATACAGTGCCAGCATGCATGCCCTCTAGTCCTATCTGTATGATGTGTTGGGGTTGGATTTCATCAATCATTGAATATAATGCTTAGTTTAATCATTACCTGGCCACGCCTCGTGGCGTTCAACAACCGTTATTATTTATGAAATCATACAGCATTTATTGTAATGTAACACAGATACGTTACACTTTCTTCTCACACACTACTGTCACGGCAGGAAATGTATTTAAAACTCCAGTCCACAAACGAGTTTCATGATGATTGCATTATTGGAAGTTGTGAGTCTTCAATGGACATTGTGGTGGTACTTTAATCTAAAAAGATAAACATATTTTTATTGCACGACTTCATGCATGGCATGCTAGAGAAATAGAGCAATGCAGCTTTAGTTTATGTCAATCCCACTCTGACAAAATGGTCACTTAAAGTCAAGGTGGTTACTGGGGTAATTGTTTTTCCATCCCAGAACGCACAGTTCTTTTCATGCCCTCAAGGCATGAGGTAGTGATAAGCAGCATGTACATGTGCACACAGAGAGAGACCTGCCCAGTGGAACCTCGCCACCCAGCATTCCCACTGTGCTGCTGCTTCTACACCCGTTGCAGGTTACTGAGAATACTGGCTACTGCAGGCATTGTGCATGGTGGAGCAATGGTCACAAATCAGTTTATTCTGCTTGTCTTAGATACCCCTAGACCTCCGTTTTAGTGTATCTACCACCGTGTATTACATATCTGTGTTGTACTACACATAGACCTACAATAAACTTACATTAAATTATGATCAAGCAGTGTTTGTTTTAATATTACTAATAATTAAGTGTTTTTTTTCCTGAATGTTTTTCTAAAACAGCTTGCCATAGGATATCTGTAAAGCATGGAAACTTAACACTTGTCCTTGAGGGCATAGTGTCTCCTGACAGTCTGGAAAGTTCTCCCTGCTGGTCTAGTAATGTAAATGTTGAGCTCCTGAGTGATTGTGTGACCTGTATAGCTGCGCCTTGCTGAAATGTGCGTGCCCTAGCAAGTCTGACTGAATTTTTCACATTCTCCTTCGTTCTCCTCCATTCTTTTTAATGGGCTTTTATCTGGTGCTTATCACTAGCTAAGCTCTTTGCTGTGGTGCTGCCTGGCAGGGATGTGGGGAACACTCCTGACCTTTAAGTGTTTTTAATTAGAGAACGACAGGGAAGTACTCTGGTCTGTACACAGGATCTTTGGCTTTAATTGATGTAATTACTGTGATTATCACATTTACTGTGTCTGGCTACTAATTCTGAAATTTGCGTGAGCTCAAGTCATTAGGGGTGTGTGTAGTTGAATGTGTTTATTCACGGCATGCATGTGTGCTGACATGTTAAAACCTGAGGGATTGTCATGGCCTGTAGTGTCTGAAGATGAAATGGACTGGAATGAGGCAGACCAGACATCTGCAGGTATATCTGTTACACAGGCTCATATCTACCTGCCTACCTCGTAAGAGAAGTCTTCTTCATCGTAAGAGGGCACTGTTGAATGTTTGTTCCTAGTTTCACCAGAGGCCAAGTGTTGTGTAAAACTCAGTGGGACACAAGCTTATAAATTCAGTGGGCCACAAACTCATCAATTCTCTCACACAGTAGAGGTCGACCGATTATGATTTTTCAATGCCGATACCGATTATTGGAGGACCAAAAAAAGCAGATACCGATTTTTATATATATATATTTGTATTGATGACAATTACAACAATACTGAATGAACACTTTTATTTTAACTTAATATAATACATAAATAAAATCAATTTAGTCTCAAATAAATAATGAAACATGTTCAATTTGGTTTAAATAATGCAAAAACACAGTGTTGGAAAGTAAAAGTGCAATATGTGCCATGTAAAAAATGCTAACGTTTAAGTTCCTTGCTCAGAACATGAGAACATATGAAAGCTTTTTAACATGAGTCTTCAATATTCCCAGTTAAGAAGTTTTAGGTTGTAGTTATTATAGGACTATTTCTCTCTATACCATTTGTATTTCCTATACCTTTGACTATTGGATGTTCTTATAGGCACTATATTATTGCCAGCTTAATCTCGGGAGTTGATAGGCTTGAAATCATAAACAGCGCTGTGCTTCAAGCATTGCGAAGAGCTGCTGGCAAACGCAGGAAAGTGCTGTATGAAGGAATGCTTACGAGCCTGCTGCTGCCTACCACCGCTCAGTCAGACTGCTCTATCAAATATCAAATCATATACTTAATTATAATATAATAAACACACAGAAATACGAGCCTTCGGTCATTAATATGGTCAAATCCGGAAACTATCATTTCGAAAACAAAACGTTTATTCTTTCAGTGAAATACCGAACCGTTCTGTATTTTATCGAACGGGTGGCATCCATAAGTCTAAATATTGCACAACCTTCAATGTTATTTCATAATTATGTAAAAATCTGGCAAATTAATTACAGTCTTTGTTAGGAAGAAATGGTCTTCACACAGTTCGCAACGAGCCAGGCGGCCCAAACTGCTGCATATACCTTGACTCTGCTTGCGCTGAACGCAAGAGAAGTGACAATTTCCCTAGTTAATATTGCCTGCTAACATGAATGAATTTCTTTTAACTAAATATGCAGCTTAAAAAATATATACTTGTGTATTGATTTTAAGAAAGGCATTGATGTTTATGGTTAGGTACATTGGTGCAACGACATTGCTTTTTTTGCGAATGCGCTTGTTAAATCATCAACCTTTTGGCGAAGTAGGCTGTGATTCGATGATAAATTAACAGGCACCGCATTGATTATTTGCAACGCAGGACAAGCTAGTTAAACTAGTAATATCATTAACCATGTCAAATCAAGTTTATTTTATATAGCCCTTCGTACATCAGCTAATATCTCGAAGTGCTGTACAGAAACCCAGCCTAAAACCCCAAACAGCAAGCAATGCAGGTGTAGAAGCACGGTGGCTAGGAAAAACTCCCTAGAAAGGCCAAAACCTAGGAAGAAACCTAGAGAGGAACCAGGCTATGAGGGGTGGCCAGTCCTCTTCTGGCTGTGCCGGGTGGAGATTATAACAGAACACCATGTGTAGTTAACTAGTGATTTATGTTTGATTTGTTTTTCATAAGATAAGTTTAATGCTAGCTAGTAACTTACGCGAGTGCAGCAAGGAGCCAAGGTAACAGGTGGTCAGCCTGCCACGCAGTCTCCTCGTGGAGTGCAATCGTCCATAATCGGCGTCCAAAAATGCCGATTACCAATTGTTATGACAACTTGAAATCGGCCATGCCGATTAATCGGTCGACCTCTATCACACAGTCACTCTGAGGTCACAACCGTCTCCCACTGTGTCATCATACCGCTTTGTTCTCCTCTCCTTTAACATCTTAAATATAATGTCAAAATGTAGATTTCTGCCTAAATAGACATACTCGAAAGTAACTGCTATTCATGTATATTTGGAAAGAAGACATCTGGGATATTATGAGGAAATGTGTTATGTCCATTGTTGGAATGAGACCAAGGTGCAGCGTGGTAGGCGTACATCTTTCTTTATTTGATGAACACCAAAAAAACAACAAAAGGATAAACGAACATAACGTTCTGCAGGCTACACAGTAACTGTACAAAAACAAGATCCCACAACTGAAGGTGGGAAAAAGGGCTGCCTAAGTATGATCCCCAATCAGAGACAACGATAAACAGCTGCCTCTGATTGGGAACCATACTAGGCCAACAAAGAAATAGAAGCATAGATTTGCCCACCCAAGTCACACACTGACCTAACCAAATAGAGAATAAAAAAGGCTCTAAGGTCAGGGCGTGACAAAATGATCAGAATATATATAGGAGTTACATAGTTCAGAATACACAAGATTAAGCCCACACAAAATGTAAGTTTTTTAAAATGTATTTTGGAAGTAATCTTTCATTGACAAGCTATAAGTGAATTATGGATTCCCAGAGCTGGACACGCATCAGATGGCTTCCACAACATGTGAACAATATCAGAAAAAAATGGGATTGATAGACCTAACAACTAGAAATGGGTAGATGTTTTAGTAAGTGGTGTCAGGTGTGGTGACGGGACGTTTCCAAGTGTCCCTAAACCTCTCCAAAGTGGCATATGTCTGTATATTAGATAATTCCAGTGCTATAACACATTTGCAATCCCTAAATGCTATTTGTTCAGTATAAAAACACAATTTCTACCATATCAACCTCACTCAAACATTGTGGTGGTGTTTTTGGGTATCCAGTGTACATTCAAGTGTCCTTTCAACCTCTCCAAAGTGTCAGAATGTGGTAATTGCACTGTTTTTGCACACTGGATGTGCCTAAATGTTATTGTTCACTATAAAAACTAAATTTCTACAACACCAACCTCACTCAAACATTTGTGGTGGTGTCGGGGGACATCCAAGTGTTATTTCAACCTTTCCAAAGTGCCTGAATGTTTAGTCTAGGCATATCCAATGTATTGGTCCTACATACACATGAACTATTTACAAAAACAATATAAAAGCAACAGATATACAGTACCAGTCAAAAGTTTGGACACACCTACTCATTCCAGGGTTTTCTTTATTTTTACTATTTTCTACATTGTAGAATAATAGTGAGACATCAAAACTATGAAATAGCACATATGGAATCATGTAGTAACCAAAAGGGTGTTAAACAAATCAAAATATATTTGAGATTCTTCAAAGTAGCCACCCTTTGCCTTGATGACAGCTTTGCACACTCTTGGTATTCAATTAACAGGTGTGCATTGTTAAGTCAATTTGTGGAATTTCTTTCCTTAATGCCTTTGAGCCAATCAGTTGTGTTGTGACAAGGTAGGGGTGGTATACAGAAGATGGGGCTATTTGGTAAAAGACCAAGTCCATATTATGGCAAGAACAGCTCAAATAAGCAAAGAGAAAAGACAGTCCGTCATTACTTTAAGACATGAAGGTCAGTCAATGCGGAAAATGTCAAGAACTTTGAAAGTTTCTTCAAGTGCAGTTGCAAAAACCATCAAGCGCTATGATGAAGCTGGCTCTCATGAGTACCGCCACAGGAAAGGAAGACCCAGAGTTACCTCTGCTGCAGAGGAGAAGTTCATTAGCGTTACCAGCCTCAGAAATTGCAGCCCAAATAAATGCTTCAGAGTTGAAGTAACAGACACATCTCAAAATCAACTGTTCAGAGGAGACTACATGAATTAGTCCTTCATTGTCTAGTTGCTGCAAATAAACCACTACTAAAGAACACCAATAAAAAGAGACAAAGAAACTTGGGCAAAGAAACTTGAGCAACAGACATTAGACCGGTGGAAATCTGTCCTTTGGTCTGATGAGTCCAAATTTGAGATTTTTGGTTCCAACTGCCGTGTCTTTGTGAGATGCAGAGTTTGTGAACGGATTATCTCCGCAAGTGTGGTTCCCACCGTGAAGCATGGAGGAGGTGGTGTGAGGGTGCTTTTCTGGTGACACTGTCAGTGATTTATTTAGAATTCAAGGCACACGTAACCAGTATGGCTACCACAGCATTCTGCAGCGATACGCCATCCCATCTGGTTTGCGCTTAGTGGGACTATCATTTGTTTTTCAACAGGACAATGACCCAACACACCTCCAGGCTGTGTAAGGGCTATTTGACCAAGAAGGAGAGTGATGGAGTTCTGCATCACATGACCTGGCCTCCACAATCACCTGACCTGAACCCAATTGAGATGTGTTCAGCATATGTGGGAACTCCTTCAAGACTGTTGGAAAAACATTCAAGGTGAAGCTGGTTGAGAGAATGCTAAGAGTGTGCAAAGCTATCATCAAGGCAAAGGGTGGCTACTTTGAAGATTCTCAAATATACAATATATTTGGATTTAACACTTTTTTGGTTACTACATGTTATTTTATAGTTTTGATGTCTTCACTATTATTTACTATTATTACAATGTAGGAAAAAAAAGAAGAAAAACCCTTGAATGAGTAGGTGTCCAAACCTTTGACTGGTACTGTACATAATTTTTTAAATATAAAATGTCACACACGGTTACACACGTGTCCTTCACTAAAAAAGGTGCAAAAATAGAAATAAGCGGAACTTTGTACAAATGGTGTTCGTTTTACATCCCAGGTGTAGAAGGTTAGATTTAAGTTACACCGTTGCATTTCACCCCCCCCCCCCCCCCCCCTCCTGTGTTTTGTGCAATGCTTGCAGTTCCTCCTTTTGTCTTTTGGCATGTGTGTTGGATAGTGGCGCTCACCTTGAGTGGGGGGTCTTGTGATGGTTGTGAGGTTGCTTTGGGCCCCCAATTCAGCCGTTTCCAACACCAGCTGCACTTGGAAGGCCAACTGGTAGAGAGAGGATTGACCTTTTTGCTTTGGCCATCTGCTTGTGGAGAAAGAAACTATTTTACTGTCCGCAAAGTGGAGGGGACCTGGTAGTAGCCTATCAGAGCATCAGATAGGTCGACACCCCCCATGCTGGCATTGTAGTCCTTCACAGAAACAGGAATGGGGACATTCTTCCTTTTTCACCATCCTTGACAGACATGGTTGTTATTGAATGCCTTATGCTGTGTGGTGAGTGGTTACTTCACTAGTGTCCTTCCATTTCACAAAAAGCAGATTCTGTTAGGACGAATGGTGCCACAGACCCTATTTTCATTTTCAAGAGGTCTATGAAAGTGGATGTAGAACCATCAGACGGGGTGATTGACATAGCAGCGGGGGGGTGAAGACCTTGATCGGCGGGGGCGCTTACTGGAGAGGGGTGGCTCCCAAATGTCATCATCCAAATCCTCTACATCCTCCGCTCTGTGGTGAATCAAATAAAGGGACATATTGTTGTAAGACACACAGAATTACAGTTGACTAAATTTACAAAACAACATTACTGTAAAGTAAAAACACCAAGCCTAAACTTTATCTGTACAGTGACTCACGTAGGTGTGAAGCACACACACAATTCTTTTATTTTTTATTTTTATTTTTATTTTATTTCACCTTTATTTAACCAGGTAGGCTAGTTGAGAACAAGTTTTCATTTGCAACTGCGACCTGGCCAAGATAAAGCATAGCAGTGTGAACAGACAACACAGAGTTACACATGGAGTAAACAATAAACAAGTCAATAACATGGTAGAAAAAAAAGAGAATCTATATACAATGTGTGCAAAAGGCATGAGGTAGGCAATAAATCGAATAATTACAATTTAGCAGATTAACACTGGAGTGATAAATCATCAGATGATCATGTGCAAGAAGAGATACTGGTGTGCAAAAGAGCAGAAAAGTAAATAAATAAAGGCAGTATGGGGGGTGAGGTAGGTAAATTGGGTGGGTAGTTTACAGATGGACTATGTACAGCTGCAGCGATCGGTTAGCTGCTCGGATAGCAGATTTTTAAAGTTGTTGAGGGAGATAAAAGTCTCCAACTTCAGAGATTTTTGCAATTCGTTCCAGTCGCAGGCAGCAGAGAACTGGAAGGAAAGGCGTCCAAATGAGGTTTTGGCTTTAGGGATGATCAGTGAGATACACCTGCTGGAGCGCGTGTTGCGGGTGGGTGTAGCCATCGTGACCAGTGAACTGAGATAAGGCGGCACTTTACCTAGCATAGCCTTGTAGATGACCTGGAGCCAGTGGGTCTGACGACGAACATGTAGCGAGGGCCAGCCGACTAGGGCATACAGGTCGCAGTGGTGGGTCGTATAAGGTGCTTTAGTAACAAAACGAATGGCACTGTGATAAACTGCATCCAGTTTGCTGAGTAGAGTATTGGAAGCTATTTTGTAGATGACATCGCCGAAGTCGAGGATCGGTAGGATAGTCAGTTTTACTAGGGTAAGTTTGGCGGCGTGAGTGAAGGAGGCTTTGTTGCGGAATAGAAAGCCGATTCTTGATTTGATTTTGGATTGGAGATGTTTGATATGAGTCTGGAAGGAGAGTTTGCAGTCTAGCCAGACACCTAGGTACTTATAGATGTCCACATATTCTAGGTCGGAACCGTCCAGGGTGGTGATGCTAGTCGGGCGTGCGGGTGCAGGCAGCGAACGGTTGAAAAGCATGCATTTGGTTTTACTAGCGTTTAAGAGCAGTTGGAGGCCACGGAAGGAGTGTTGTATGGCATTGAAGCTCGTTTGGAGGTTAGATAGCACAGTGTCCAAGGAAGGGCCGGAAGTATATAGAATGGTGTCGTCTGCGTAGAGGTGGATCAGGGAATCGCCCGCAGGAAGAGCAACATCATTGATGTATACAGAGAAAAGAGTCGGCCCGAGAATTGAACCCTGTGGTACCCCCATAGAGACTGCCAGAGGACCGGACAACATGCCCTCCGATTTGACACACTGAACTCTGTCTGCAAAGTAGTTGGTGAACCAGGCAAGGCAGTCATTAGAAAAACCGAGGCTACTGAGTCTGCCGATAAGAATATGGTGATTGACAGAGTCGAAAGCCTTGGCCAGGTCGATGAAGACGGCTGCACAGTAATGTCTTTTATCGATGGCGGTTATGATATCGTTTAGTACCTTGAGCGTGGCTGAGGTGCATCCGTGACCGGCTCGGAAACCGGATTGCACAGCGGAGAAGGTACGGTGGGATTCGAGATGGTCAGTGATCTGTTTGTTGACTTGGCTTTCGAAGACCTTAGATAGGCAGGGCAGGATGGATATAGGTCTGTAACAGTTTGGGTCCAGGGTGTCTCCCCCTTTGAAGAGGGGGATGACCGCGGCAGCTTTCCAATCCTTGGGGATCTCAGATGATACGAAGGAGAGGTTGAACAGGCTGGTGATAGGGGGTGCGACAATCGCGGCGGACAGTTTCAGAAATAGGGGGTCCAGATTGTCAAGCCCAGCTGATTTGTATGGGTCCAGGTTTTCCAGCTCTTTCAGAACATCTGCTATCTGGATTTGGGTAAAGGAGAAGCTGGGGAGGCTTGGGCGAGTAGCAGCGGGGGGGGCGGGGCTGTTGGCCAAGGTTGGAGTCGCCAGGAGGAAGGCATGGCCAGCCATTGAGAAATGCTTGTTGAAGTCTTCGATTATCACGGATTTATCGGTGGTGACCGTGTTACCTAGCCTCAGTGCAGTGGGCAGCTGGGAGGAGGTGCTCTTGTTCTCCATGGACTTTACAGTATCCCAGAACTTTTTGGAGTTAGAGCTACAGGATGCAAATTTCTGCTTGAAAAAGCTGGCCTTTGCTTTCCTGACTGACTGCGTGTATTGGTTCCTGACTTCCCTGAACAGTTGCATATCGCGGGGGCTCTTCGATGCTATTGCAGTTCGCCACAGGATGTTTTTGTGCTGGTCGAGGGCAGTCAGGTCTGGAGTGAACCAAGGGCTATATCTGTTCTTGGTTCTGCATTTTTTGAACGGAGCATGCTTGTCTAATATGGTGAGGAAGTAACATTTAAAGAATGACCAGGCATCCTCAACTGACGGGATGAGGTCAATATCCTTCCAGGGTACCCGGGCCAGGTCGATTAGAAAGGCCTGCTCGCAGAAGTGTTTTAGGGAGCGTTTGACAGTGATGAGGGGTGGTCGTTTGACCGCGGACCCGTGGCGGATACAGGCAATGAGGCAGTGATCGCTGAGATCTTGATTGAAGACAGCAGAGGTGTATTTGGAGGGCAGGTTGGTCAGGATAATGTCTATTAGGGTGCCCATGTTTACGGATTTAGGGTTGTACCTGGTGGGTTCCTTGATGATTTGTGTGAGACAATGCAAACAGTAACACCTTGGAGACAAAGGCAGAGGTGAGAACCACAAATAAACAATGGCTACGAGAGTTTAGTGGCCTCTCCAAAGTTACAAGGGTGAAACTTAGAACAGCAAACAATGAACTAATATGAAACATAGACAATAACTGGCCAGGTCGCAGTTGTAAATGAGAACTTGTTCTCAACTAGCTTACCTGGTTAAATAAAGGTGAAATAAATTAAAAATTAAAAACTACTTTGGAATTATATAACATAGGCTAACGTAACAAGTCATTTCTATGTAAACTAAATCCAAAGCACAAAAAGCAGACAACTTAATATAGTAAATTAGCTAATATAAAGTCATGAAAATAATTTACTTACAGATCTAAAAGTGGATCCAAACCTTCTAGAAAGCAATCTTCATCGGCCGTGTCAAATACTTGTTTTCCCAAATCTCTGCCATGATCCGAATCCGACCAGTATTTTAATCAAAGCTTCTATGTCGGTATACTTATTCATAGCTGCCTTTTTTTTTAGCTTCCTGTTCAATATTCTTAGTTTTACGAATATTTTCCCCCCTTGAGAAGCAATTTTTATGCTAAAGCAATGAAATATGTTTACAATGTAGCGTGTTCGGTGCGTCTCGTCTCTGAGTCAGGTAGCAATAGTTCGCATTACGCATTAAATGTTCTAGGCCTTGCTTTGTTCCACCCAAGTCAACTGCATATCCCTGGAAAGCTTATCTCATAGGCTACAAGACTGTCAAGGTGCCATAGTAGCCAATCCCCTGTGTAATGGATGCCTACGGCGCGTAAGTGGGCATCGTCATATTTTTGATGTGCAAAGATATATAGTCACTTGGGGGACGTTCGATGTTGCCATTAAGTCATACATCATCAGATAACATTGGTAATAGGCTAGATTTGTTCCTACCAACCTAAGGATTCATTTCATAACCTCCATGTAGCTATAGCTCAAACACAGACCAAATTGAAGCTTACCTTGTAAGATCTCCAACTGCTCTTAAATGCTAGTAAAACTAAATGCATGCTTTTCAACCGATCGCTGCCCCCACCCGCCCGCCCGACTAGCATGACTACTCTGGACAGTTCTGACTTAGAATATGTGGACAACTAAAAATACCTAGGTGTCTGGTTAGACTGTGAACTCTCCTTCCAGACTCACATTAAACATCTCCAATCCAAAATTAAATCTAGAGTCGGCTTCCTATTTCGCAACAAAACCTCCTTCACTCACGCTGCACAACATACCCTCGTAAAACTGACTATCCTACCGATCCTCGACTTCGGCGATGTCATTTACAAAATAGCCTCCAACATTCTACTCAGAAAACGGGATGCAGTCTATCACAGTGCCATCCGTTTTGTCATCAAAGCCCCATATACCACCCACCACTGCGACCTGTATGCTCTCGTCGGCTGGTCCTTGCTACATATTCGTCGCCAGACCCACTGGCTCCAGGTCATCTATAAGTCTTTGCTAGGTAAAGCTCCGCCTTATCTCAGCTCACTGGTCACCATAACAACACCCACCCGTAGCACGCGCTTCAGCAAGTATATCTCACTGGTCATCCCCAAAGCCAACACCCCCTTTGGCCACCTTTCCTTCCAGTTCTCTGCTGCCAATGACTGGAACGAATTGCAAAAATCGCTGAAGTTGGAGACTTATATCTCTCTCACTAACTTTAAGCATCAGCTATCTGAGCAGCTTACCAATCGCTGCATCTGTACACAGCCCATCTGTAAATAGCCCATCCTATCAACTTACCTCATCCCCATATTGTTTTTATTTACTTTTTTGCTCTTTTGCCACTAGTATTTCTACTTCCACATCATCATCTGCACATCTATCACTCCAGTGTTAATTTGCTAAATTGTAATTACTTCGCAACTATGGCCTATTTATTGCCTTACCTCCTCACGCCATTTGCACTCACTGTATATAGACTTTTTCTATTGTGTTATTGACTGTACGTTTGTTTATTCCATGTGTAACTCTGTGTTGCTGTCTGTGTCGCACTGCTTTGCTTTTCCTTGGCCAGGTCGCAGTTGTAAATGAGAACATGTTCTCAACCTCGCCTACCTGGTTAAATAAAGGTGTAATATTTTTTTTGTAGCTGTTTGGTGAAAACGTGTAAAATAAACATTTTGACTCTTGGGGCTGGTGATCAATAACAGTAGGTCACAGGCAGACAAATAACACGGAACCCAAACCGGCTGCGCGCGTGCGCTATTGTGCATAAATTTATTTTGTACCCCTACACCAAACGCGATCAAGACACGCAGGTTAAAATATCAAAACAAACTCTGAACCAATGACATTAATTTGGGGACAGGTCGAAAAGCATTAAACATGTATGGCAATTTAGCTAGTTAGCTTGCACTTGCTAGCTAATTTGTCCTATTTAGCTAGCTTGCTGTTGCTAGCTAATTTGTCCTGGGATATAAACTTTGAGTTGTTATTTTACCTGAACTGCACAAGGTCCTCTACTCCGACAAATTAATCCACACATAAAACGGCCAACCGAATCGTTTGTAGTCATCTATCCTCGCAGGCTTTTTCATCGTTGAACTCATATGGTGATCGCATCTAAACTTTCATAGTATTACCACGACAACCGGCAAAACAGTTCGTCTTTCAATCACCCACGTGGGTATAACCAATGAGGAGATGGCACGTGGGTACCTGCTTCTATAAACCAACGAGGAGATGGGAGAGGCAGGACTTGCAGAGCGATCTGCGTCAGAAATAGGAATGACTTCTATTTTAGCCCTTGGTAACGTAGACACTCGTTGACGTGCGCTAGCAGTGTGGGTGCAATAATTGAATAACACGGATTTCTAAATTTATTTTGCGACGCACGCGACGTGTCCGGTCTGGTCAGCATGTTATGCATCATCATGATCTGTGGAGTCCCGGCTTTCGGTGTGAATCGACGTATTCCGTCTTTATTTTGTTTACTCTCCACAACTCTAACCGGAATTTAGGTTGTAGCCATCTTGAAATGAGGTCCTCGGCTCGGCCTGCTCTTATATATTCGTATGGCCAAATATGGTAGTAAGTCACACCAAAGGTTTTAAGGCATACATCAATAGCCAAGATACTCAGCTTTCCGCAGACACCCTGCTTTTGCAGATAGGGGCTACCGTTCTCATAGCAGACTGAATTGAATAAAACAATCTAATAAGGTCCCCAAATATGGGGACATTACATTTAAGAGGTTAAAAGTCTGTAGGAGCTGGCAGACAGCAGCAGATGGAACACTCACAGCAACAAAGAATGTCTGTCTGTCTGTCCATTGCTTTCTCAAAACACAGAGAGGCATGTTAGGGCAGAGTCAGCTGTGTTTGTGTGCACCATATGAAGTCTACCTGTGTCAGAATGTATCAGCGCCACTTTGATAACTGCTAGATCCTGGGTAACAGGCGAGAACTCATTCTGATGATTTCCCTCTCGCCTAATCTGACTCATTAAATAGACTCTGTTACTGGTTGAATAATCATGTCATTGACTTAATTCCTGAAAGACTAATACCTAGCCTTCAGAAAGTATTCGTACCAGTTGACTTATTCCACATTTTGTTGTGTTACTGCCTGAATTCAAAATGGATGAAATATTATTATATTTTTTTCCCACCTACTTACCATACCCCATAATGAGTGAAAACATGTTTTTAGAAATGTTAGCAAATGTATTGATAATGAAATACAGAAATATCTCATTTATATAAATATTCACACCACTGAGTCAATACTTTGTAGAAGCATTTACCAATAAGGGGCCCTTCTTTGCGAGACATTGGAACACCTAGCTGGTCTTTGGTTGAATTTGTCTTTTGAAATTCACTGCTCCACTGAGGGACCTTACAGATAATTGTATGCGTGGGGTACAGAGATGAGGTAGTCATTCACAAATCATGTTCAACACTTATTGCACACAGAGTGAGTCCATGCAACTTATTATGTGACTTTTACTCCTGAACTTATTTAGGCTTAGCATACCAAAGGGGTTGAATACTTATTGACTCAAGACGTTTCAGCTTTCAATTTGTAATTCATTTCAAAATCTTTCTAAAAACATAATTCCACTTTTACATTATGGGGGATTATGTGTAGGCCAGTGACACAAAATCTACATTTAATCCATTTAAAATTCAGACTGTAACACAACAAAATGTGGAAAAAGTCCAGGGGTGTGAATTATTTTTGAAGGCACTGTACCATTAGTTTGCATTATGGACTAGAGCTGTAACTGTAATGCAAAGGGACATAGCTAAATGCTCAGCATTGTTCTCTACATTAAATTATGTGTCAAATGTAGTGTACATTCATAATATCACACAATCTCACATGTTATTTGTATTTCATTGAGTCTGTAAGCTGATCTTTGATGTCAGAGCATTAAGCTGTTGGGTATCATACATATTAGATTGGGTATTGGCACTGAAATCCCTGGAGTAAACATCAGTTTGGGGGCTCACAGGATCAGCCTCCCTCTTAAATCCTACTGGTGTTCTATTAGACTCCAGTGACAGATGGGTTACTACTGTGATTTAATATGAACTGAATTACAATAGGAACAAACAAAAGGCTGTGGGACATCATCAGACCCCCTCCAAATGCTGTGTCTGTCTGTGTGTTTATGGTATTACTATTTCCTATCTGTGTTTCACTGGTGTATTTATATTGTAAATCTATTAGTGATCATGGCTGTACTTACATTTTTCAATTTCCTCCTCTTGTTCCTATTTTGTCCCGGTCTACAGAGGGCTCATTTCTCGCTTATCCATGAATGACAATGTCTTGTTGCTATAATCATAATCAAACAACCAATCTATGCAAAATATGCTGGTAGAGCACAGACAGCCACTGATGGTCCACGTGATTCATGTTGCCTAAGAAAGTTCCATTCATCCTGGTGAAATCCCTGGAGCACTGTGTGAAGGTCTGAGTCATACAGCATGATGATAACATGGAAATGTTTTCTGTTTGCTCAGATGTTATACATTCCTTGTCATGTTTGCTCACTGCACAAGGAGGTAAATAGACCATTTTCCCAGGTTGAGATTGAAGTTTGTACATTACAGTAGTACACATCTTCAGACATGCCCCATGGGAAGTAAGGAGCGTCAGTTGCAGATTTGCTAAAGGGATGTAAAGTAGTAAGAGATATTAGCCTCTCCACATAATTCTTGCCAGCAGTAAATCGCAGGGAATGATGTATTCAGTTTATTACCTCAGTCCAGTTAGATCCCATTGACCGTGTTGATAGATAGAAGTAATTAGGTACATCATTTCATTGTGTAACATTTATTCTATTGTGTATTCTCTCCCAACAGGATTGATCTTGTTTGATAACTAAAACCTTCATCGTTTCTAGCTCCTTTTCTCCACCTTGTGGTCAGACTTCAAAGGGAACTCGTTCTTCAAGGATTACTAGATCTCCTCATCTCCTCTGTCAGTTAGACCAGAGTAGTTTTCAGAAATGGCACAGTAGCTAGTCAGTATGATAAATGGCTGCTTCAAGCAGATAAGAGCTTCAACTGTCTAACCACTTTTCCTCTTTCCCTTTGTGTGTGTCTGATCCCAGCATGGTCGGTGTCATAATCACGTTCTGACCAATCCAGGGTCAGCATGTTCACAAACAAGGAGCAGTGGGATCCTGGGGTATGAGGAGGGGGGTGTTTGCGTGAGGGATGGGCAGAATTAGGCTGCTGGGATTAGTGTCTGAGCTCTCATTGTCTAGTGATGGAAGTGGAACTACTAGAATTGGGGAATAATAACAACATCAAGCAAGATCTTTTCTACCCAGTTCACTGAATTATTTTGTCTGTATTGGATGTTGATCTACCCTGCATTTTTAGTTCTACTCACTGGGATAGTTTTGAATTCCTGTCATTTCTCTAAGGATAAGATCTGTTTTTCTAAATTTAGGGGGATTATATTACCATGGTATCTCAGTAGCCATGGTGGTGCTTTTGACTCAGAATGTTTGTCTGCCAGTGCCTTTGCTTTTCAAGAGGAAAGGTGAGTTACAGTATAGGTTAAGTACACGGGTTGAGTCCTGGACATTCTCAGACAGGGTTTTCATTTATGCTACATACCTTGAATTATTTTCTTGAAGTTTTATGGTCAAGCGAATGTTCCTTCTTTAGTAGATACGGGCAGGGTGAGTTAACTGGTTCAATTGATATGAGTTAGAGTGAATTCATTAGTGAATACCTGTTGTCATAATATGTGTCAAACTGTTTGCTATTGGTGTGATACAGAGGCATGGCAAGCCCTGAAGAGCCATTCTAAACTATCTCCCCTTATGATGTTAAAATGTTGTCTAAATGTTTTTTGGTGACTCTGTCACTGAGAGCTTGTCATCAATCATTCTGACTGAATTTACAGTTTGTGTGAACTTGTTATTGTTAGGAGGATCAAATTAAAAGTGGTCAAAGAGGGTGTATTTCCAGGGTGAACAGCCAGAGATGGTGCTTTATAGCAGGGATCGCTCGGAGCACATGGTCGACAGGACTAATTCCAGCATGGTCTTCCTAGCCCCACAGAACATGTACAGAACATGGCTAAATATACAGCAGCTTTGATTAACTAAAGATTGCAGGCTTACCACATGGCCACGGCTGCCCCACACTCTCTGCATTACTTAACTGGTTATCACCTCACTGATCCTAGATCTGTTCAGGACTGCTGTCCTCAAGGGACACTATCCTGCTACTGTCCTCATGATAACCCTATGACACTGCTACTCTGTATTATATGAGAGTAGGACTGTTTGGGGAATATACTGGCTGGTTATGTCAATGAAGCCTGCTGGGACTTGTAGTTGATGAACACCATTTGAATGTTGAGGCCAATTTATCAACTCTTGATTTTTATTGCACATAGCAGCCATTTTATAGTGATCTATATAAACATTAGATGACTTGTTTTGGAACCGGATTGATGAGAAGAGACTTATATCAGTTCACATTCCTCTTTTTGTGGATATAATATCAAATTATCTTGGTACAATGTAGTTTTGTCAAATATATTGTGCATTTGTTTACACGTTTCTTTATTTTGGATTATATATCCACTCACATTCTATCTCTTTCTCCTCCCAGCAGTCCCAAAGCAGGAGGATGAGGGGACTCACGTCCCTTCACACATCCAGGAGAATGTGTTCATCGAGGGCAGCCGGCCCAAATACCTGGAGGACCTGCACACTGAGGCCCAGGAGGGACTCAAACTTCAGCAGCAAGAAGGTACTAAAGCCCCTCCAAATACTCACACTTACTCCAACACCTACCCCTGATAAGGTTAATGCTTTAGGTGAAGTTGCTGTGTGGTACTGTATTTTAAATATTTTGACCTTTATTTCAGAAACAAATAATGGGGTGGATTACCCGGATGACCAAAGCATCGCTGTAAGTTTCCCATTCTACATTTCATCCACGGTGCTACATCAAATCACTTAACATTGTCCCGTCATAAATTCACCATTCACAGCTGCTTTAATTAAGTGTATACTAATCATTTACTTTGGAATTTTCTGTGATTTCTACAGTCGACAGTGACCCGGCAGCCTGACGAGACTGAGAGTGACAGTTACAGAGAGAGGAGAGGCTCTTTGTCAGACAGCACTATACTAGACACCATGTCCCAGGTCTCAACGCGCTCCGCTGTCTCCACACAGTCCTCACGGTCAGGACTGACCCGCCAAGGTAACATGACATGACCATAACCAGAAAACAATTCATACTGGAACCACTATAAAACCTTTTCCGACCAGTGATTGTTTGATTTTCTTTGTCTTCAATGTGTTTTAGAGTAAACACTGGAGTGAAAGCGGCTGTTGTTGGTTTTTGTTAATTTTGACCTAATATTTCTCCTGCTTTTTGTCTCGTTCCCCCAGCATCAACCTTCAGGCCCCTGAAGTCCGAGAAGAAGCCAGAGAAGGCCAAGGCCAGGAGGAGACACAGGAGAACCACAGTTATGGGGATACCACAACACATCCAGAGGGAACTGGGTACGCTACTCATTATTTATGCTCTAAATTAATTGAAATGTCAAAATAGACCATTGTGAAGATACCTGTGGATAATTTCACCCTTAATAAAAGCTTCTGTGCTTGTATTTGCTTGTGTAGCTGTTTATTCTGATTTGTCCTGTTGTTCCTCACTAAAGGGCTGGATAGAGAATCATGGGCAGCTCGGCAGGTTATAGACGAGGACGGGCTCCATAACGGGGAGAGCCTGGACATCCACACCATCGATGGGCCTCACCTAGCTGATTCCCAAGAGGGGGTGAGGATATATCTCCAGTCTGTAAAAGGCCTGCAGCCCGTCAGTGAGGACCAGGTTCAGAAGTTCCCCTCCCGGGCCGGTCACACGGATGACCTGGCTCTCCTCCAGCGCATGGGCCCCCAGCTGTGCGGCCTGAAGAGGCCCAATTCCCTGGCCGTCCCCTGGATGACCACGGCGTCCGGCCTGCTGCACCATCCCCCCAGTCCCGTCATGTCCATGTCCCCCCAGGCCACCTACATGTCTAAGATCATCCCCAATGCCGTGCTGCCACCCTCCATCGACGTGGTGGAGATTAGCCATAACCGCAGCCGGAGCAGTGTCCGTACCGTCAGTAAGAGCAGACTGCTGCTGGCCAGCCCTGCCTCCTCCAGAGCCTCCTCCCGCGCCTCTGCCAGGTCCTCCACCTCCCAATACAACCCACCACACTTCTCTGACAGCTCTGGATGGAGCCACTCTGAGTCCTCTGAGACCCTGGTGTCTGACTCCTCCACCGTCTCCTCCAACAGCACCACCAGACAGGGGGGGGGTGGGGAGGGCTCATCCAGGGAAATGGCCCTGGACAGAGAGAGTATCCACTCCTCTGTCAGTAAGGCCTCCAGGACCTCAACCATCAAAGGCAAGGGGAAAGCCAGAGGGGATGATGGCAAACAGGAGGGGCCCTTCATCCGGAGCCTATCTGTGATGAAGTCCAAGAGGGCACCGGCCCCACCCAGCCGCTCCTACTCCTTACACAAGGACAAGATGAAGCGGCGCTCGCGGGACCTGACTGACATCAGGGTGGCTGCCCTTCCCCAAAGCAGCCCAGTCCGTGGTGGGGAGGCTAAGGCTGTCAGTGCTGGGGAGACCGGCTCTTCTCCCATGCCCTCCAGTAACAAAAGTAGCCCTGGATACACAGCAGACACCAGCTCTCTGGATGAGTCCTCGGGCTCTGTGACCACCAACTCCTTTAACACCCGACAGCAGGCAGCCAGGGAAGAGGAGAGAAATGAGCAGCCAGGCTCCACTGGCTTCTCTCCCCAGAAACAGACCCCCCAGGAAAACATCCTGAAGAAGACTGTTTCCCCCTCCAGCGGCTACCCCAGCCCAGGTGGCATGCCCACCCTCCCCTCCGAACAGACCCATAACTCATCCCCAGGAAACAAGAGGGGCATCCTGGCCAAATTAGCAAGCATTTTCCCCAAGGCACCATCCCCATCACCTGTTATTCAGCCACAGGCCTCTGACAACAGTAAGACGCCTCGTCCGTCCCCTCCAGTCGACACTGTAACTTCCTCACCTTCAGTCATGGCACTCAGAGAGCTGTTCAACATCCCTCCCCCACCCAAAGTGTGTGCCCCCTCTCCTCCTCCCCCGGAGGTATGGGCACACAACAAGCGCACTTTTGAACTGCTGCTAGGTCCCCCGGCCCCCAACAACACGGATACGGTGGTGCGAAAGAACCCAAAGGATCGACGACAG
This sequence comes from Salvelinus alpinus, assembly GCF_045679555.1. Classification (NCBI taxonomy): domain Eukaryota; kingdom Metazoa; phylum Chordata; class Actinopteri; order Salmoniformes; family Salmonidae; genus Salvelinus; species Salvelinus alpinus. The sequence continues at coordinate 23,398,255 of NC_092110.1, forward strand.
CAGATGCAGTCTCCTTCCACATCAAGAGAGGCTTCTGTTAAGAATGTGTCACCTGAGAGGAGAGGTGAGGAGTCTGCACCAGAGCAGGAGGCAGGAGGTGTGCTAGAGAGGGTCACTGAGCCTCTGTCTAAAGAGCAGACCGGTAATCCAGCAGCACTAACATCTGTGTCAGGAAGGGGTCAGGAGAGTCCAAAGGTCCAGGAAAAAGATGGATTGAGTTCAGTGGTTATAGAAGTGGGAGATAAAGGACCGACTCAAATAGAGCCTTCTGAAGGTATGAAAAGGAATAGTGAAGTGGCACAGAAAGTTGAACAAGAGAGGGTACAAGGAAGTCAGTTGGTGGTTGAACCAGAGAAGGTCAAGGTTAGTCAGATGATAGGTAAACTAGAGAAGGTCCAGGCAAGTCGGTTGGTAAATGAAAAGTCAGTGAACGCCTCAGTCGCTCCAGGAAGGGGCCTAGGAAAAGTAAAGCCAGAAATACAGACTCCTGCTACAGAGAAAAGGACTGAATCTCAACTTAAAATGGACACGTTGTCTATGCTTAGCCCTGCTCTAGCACGCGTCTCGCCATCTCCTTCTCCTCCCCCAGCACACTATCCTCCCCTTCCCCCTTCCAAACAGACCACGCCAGTGACCATACTTGGGGTCCCCTCAGATTCTACACCCGCTCCAGAGCTCCCACTAGTCTATCCCACTGAGGAATCCTTCTGGCCTCCTCCCCCACCTCCCATGGACTTGGCCACCCCTGGCGATGAGCTTGACCTCCCTCTTCCCCCACCACCCAGTGGTTGTGAGGAGAGGGTTATGACAGAACCTGTGCCCCCTGTTTCAGAGGGGACAGTGGGTGCTCCAAACCCTGCCCGACCTGCACCTCAAGAAGTTTCATCTGTACCCCAGGGAATACCGCAACCCAGTCCAGGGATCACTGAGTGCCAGAACCAAGAGAAGTCCCTCAGCAAGAGTTCTCCCACTCCCCCAGAGGAGGCCCCCACTCCTGTGGTCACCCCCTCCCTTCTGCAGATGGTCAAGCTGAGGTCTGTCAATAATGGTAACCAGGGTCTGAAAAAGGACCAGAGTCAGGGACAAAACCATACAGAGGTCACTTTGAGGGCCAAACAACCCAGTAACGGGGAGGCTCCCCAGAAGCCTATTCGAAGGTCTCTGATCATGACAGCTCCCCCTCCCACTGTCACATCCCCACCTACTACTGTTGTCTCACAACTTTCCACAGCCACTGTCCCAGAGGCAGCCCTAACCTCAGCCACTGTCCCAGAGGCAGCCCTAACCTCAGCCACTGTCCCAGAGGCAGCCCTAACCTCAGCCACTGTCCCAGAGGCAGCCCTAACCTCAGCCACTGTCCCAGAGGCAGCCCTAACCTCAGCCACTGTCCCAGAGGCAGCCCTGACCTCAACCACAACCAAGTTCCAGCCCAGCATTGTTAATTTACCCTCAAAGTCATCTACTGTCACCTCTCCTACAAGTAAGTCTCCTCCTGCCTCAGCCACCATGAGGATGCAGGAGGCCATTCGCTTGAGGACAGAGACCAGAAGTAAAGAGGGGCCTCCCTCTCATCTCAGCCTGCACTCCCCAACTTCACCAACAGGTCTCAAGTTCCCCTCATCTACCGCCAGTTTCATCCCCTCATCTACCGCCAGTTTCATCTTCGCCAAGAGCACAAAGAAGGTTGTCATAGAGACCCTCTCAACCCCTGAGGTCCAGGCAAATCTCACAAAGAACCTGGTGGCTGAGCTTTCATCTATGTCCAATCCAGCCAAGTCCACAGAAACACAGAAGGAGGTGGCAGTCAAGGTGCCACCACCTGTGGCAAGGAAACCCAGGCTTAAGGTGACAGATGCAGAGCCCAGTGTGGAGACTGAGCATGTGCAAACTGCGGGACAGGAAGCACAGCCAGCAGACAACACTGAGGGTAAGGGATCTGTGATTCTGACACAACCATACTTGCCTCCTTTGTTACAGCTATTGTCCATTCATGTTGATCTGATCTGACTTATCTTTCTCTCCTGTCAAAGGTGCTCCAGAGGCTCCAAACGGGACAGCAGTTAGTTTTGAAGTGTCACCACCATCATCATCCACATGAGCAACACTGCCACTTGGCAAGGACTAATCATTCACAAAGACAGACTGACTTTTACCTGTAAATTGAGAAGACCCAATGTGTCAAACAGCATATGTCAATCACAATCTGCAAGAGGGAGAGAGATGGATCAAGGGGTGAGTGGATGAGAACTACAGAGCCTTCTGAAGACAAGGCAACAGGACATAGCTAAATGTTGCCCTCTCAACAACAACAAAAACAATCCTTTGAGTTTATATGAAAATGGTGTTGGTCTTTAATTTCTCTAATACTATTTTTCTATTTTAGAGTATTTTTCTTTGCCAGAAGGACTTCTTACTGGTCTGATTAACAATAGACAGCCATGGACAGCATGCTGGTCTAGGTACAAGTCTAGGTTGCCCTCTAGTGTCAACTATGGAATGTTACAGCTACTGCTGTTTGGTACACAAAACAATGAGTTTTATAATCCACTTGTCTGGATTATATACCAGAATGTTGTATTTTTATATATTCATATCATTCATTATAAGATCATGCACTATTAAATTGTGTTAAGTTCCCATTTCATCCTTCATGTTTTTGCATGAAACATTATTTACCTAAGATCCTTTTCCTGTAGACATCTTCCATTACATTTTGGGAGAAAAAATAATTATTTTGTTTTTTTGTTTTGTTCTACGTTTCAATATATGTCAATATTTTATGAAGTCATCTGATGTCATCATATTTCCTTATCTTCCTTGCAACTAAAATGATGTCATCAGAACTGGATGATGTCAATTGTTCTGAGGATGAGAATCATATTCATGCTGAGAATCCCAATTCACATGTTCATGTTTTGTTTCTCTGTTGTTGATATGAATGTTCATAGACTTGTACTGGAAGCTCACCTTGTGTGTAAATCAAATCTCAGTCTTTCACTAGGAGTATTGGGGCAAATAGGTATTACTTGTCCCTCAGATTTAGATACATTTCCTTTCAACCAGATAGGAGCTATATTATACATTGCATTTATGTTGCTAAATTGTCCAGAAATTGGGATATTCCTCAACTGAATGAAATCTGCTTTGGAAGTACTAAATACTGTTCAAAGTGATTTCAATGATAAATGATTAAGTATAGTTTCACTTATTTCAATATAACCGAATAAATTGATTTATTCACAATGAATGAATTTAGCCATATCATTATTTCTACCCTGCTTCTGAAACATTTTGAGAAAAGTTCTGTCAATATTTTATCAGTCAGTTAGATCCATTTATGTGACACACACACACACACTTCCTGCTCTCAGGTTTCCAACAGGTTTGTACCTTTTCCGTCTTATCAGGATGTTGAAACTTCACATTCACACACACGTCTGGTTTTCCAGTGTCCATCTTAGACACATCTGTTGTTGACAGTCATAATTTAGACTAATTATGAAATAGATTGACTGTATATGTAATGCATATTTTAATATTGTTATTATTTAGATTTTACATAATATATTGTTTATATTTGAATGTTTGTTTATTCTGTCTCCTGGGTAATGTGTCAAACCTTGACAGAGGTAACAAAATAATCTGTTATTTTAAACCAGATGTTTATTGTATTATGGTTGCTGAGCTGCTATATAAACTCTTATTGGAGGGCTTGTCTGAGAGAATCCATGGGGAATAAGGGATTGAATTTATGTGAGCGGATGGATCTCTGTTGGGGCTTAACTAAATGCCTTAATATGAATTGGGGTGGATCTTGATTTACAATGACAAATGAATAAGCAGGTCATAGAATAACTTCAAAGTTTATTTGGCAACGTCCTTGTGTCACTGACGTTGTGTGTCATTTGGCGGACTCTAGCTTCTGTCACAGGCTTTCACCTCATCGAGAGGGAAGCCAGGGCTAGGCGGAGTCAGTAACAAAGAGTTACAGTAAGTGCATAGAGTATCAGTAGGTCATTCATTCCTCAGCATAAACTGTAAAACACCAGTGCCTGGACTGCTGCTGATTCACTGAAGGACTTGTTTTATTGTGTAGCATTGCTGGTTGAATAAAGTCAACTGTCATGACCTGGACATCATGAATCACTCAAAGGATTTTTTGTTTCGCTCCAGTTATTTAAGACAGTGGTTCTCAAATGTTTTGCTTCGTGACCCAACCATTTAAGTGTCTGTTGAGTCGTGACCCAGCATAAATGGTTGAGTGGTGAAAACATACCCAGACCATAGAATAAGTATAGAAAATGTATTAATAAAACCCTCAAAACATTACTGAATGTAGATTTGAGTATGGGTTCTAGAGACAAAAAAATAGATAATACTATATAATGACATTGTAAAAATGCACAAAAAATATCATCCTGCAAAACAGTTTGGGAACCACTGATTTAAGACTTCCTTTTCTGGTAAGACTCACTTCTATGGTACTCCTGGTTTTACTATCAATGGTGACTAACTACATTGATGTAAGAGTAAGACTGTCTGTGTCCCTGTCGCTATCGTTGAATTTGAGATATACAGTATTATGTTACTTTGTTATGGGTTAACATCAGTAGTGCCAATGATTTACCATATGACTTTAGGTAATAAATAATACATTGTTTACCAGTTAAAACCCACAGTCTTTCTCAAACATTAAGTGTGTGCTGAATTTACCACTATCCAGAGTGGTTAGTTAAACTGTTTGTGTTCCTGTGTCTGTAGATACGTTTACTGCAGGAGGTTGGTGATACCTTAATTGGGGAGGACGAGCTTGTGGTAATGGCTGGAGCGGAATTAGTGGAATGGTATCAAACACATGGTTTCCAGCCATTATGAGCCGTCCTCCCCTCAGCAGGCTCCACTGGTTTCAGATCTCTGTTCCCAGTGTGTCCAAGCTTGCCATCCATGGTGAAGATGTAGTCCTAGACTGCAGCTTCCCTGACTGACTGGAGAATAGACGATAAGATTGTCCACAGTTTCTACCACAGCCAAGACCAACAGAACAAGCCTGTACCTTTCTAAGAAAGAAAAGGGGAATAACCTCTCTCAGGATGAAACATACAGTATCACCCTAGAAGATGCAGGACACCTGCTTTGTGGGCACAGTATCTGGCACTCAGAAGACATCCTTATTACTGAAGTTTGCCGGTGACAACGATATCTTAACTTTAGTGAACACCAGTCTCAACATCAACAGTGAAGAGGCGACTCCAGGATGCTGGCCTTCTAGGCAGAGTTGCAAAGAAAAAGCCATATCTCAGACTGGCCAATAAAAAGAAAAGATTAAGATGGGAAAAAGAACAGACACTGGACAGTCGAACTTTGCCTAGAAGGCCAGCATCCCGGAGTCGCCTCTTCACTGTTGACGTTGAGACTGGTGTTTTACGGGTACTAAACTCAGCAAAAAAAGAAACGTCCTCTCACTGTCAACTGCGTTTACTTTCAGCAAACTTAGCATGTGTAAATATTTGTATGAACATAACAAGATTCAACAACTGAGACGTAACAGTCAGTATCTGGTGTGGCCACCAGCTGCATTAGGTACTGCAGTGCATCTCCTCCTCATGGACTGCACCAGATTTCCCAGTTCTTCAGTTGTTACTGTGAGATGTTACCCCACTCTTCCATCAAGGCACCTGCAAGTTCCCGGATATTTCTGGGGGGAATGGCCCTAGCCCTCACCCTCCGATCCAACAGGTCCCAGACATGCTAAATGGGATTGAGATCCGGGCTCCTCGCTGGCCATGGTAGAACACTGACATTCCTGTCTTGCAGGAAATCACGCACAGAATGAGCAGTATGACTGGTGGCATTGTCATGCTGGAGGGTCATGTCAGGATGAGCCTGCAGGAAGGGTACCACATGAGGGAGGAGGATGTTCCCTGTAACGCACAGCGTTGAGATTGCCTGCAATGACAAGCTCAGTCCGATGATGCTGTGACACACCGCCCAAGACCATGACGGACCCTCCACCTCCAAATCGATCTCGCTCCAGAGTACAGACCTCGGTGTAACGCTCATTCCTTCAACAATAAACGTGAATCCGACCATCACCCCTGGTGAGACAAAACCGCAACTCGTCAGTGAAGAGCACTTTTTGCCAGTCCTGTCTGGTCCAGCGACGGTGGGTCTGTGCCCATAGGCGACGTTGTTGCCGGTGATGTCTGGTGAGGACCTGCCTTACAACAGGCCTACAAGCCCTCAGTCCAGCCTCTCTCAGCCTATTGCAGACAGTCTGAGCACTGATGGGGGGATTGTACGTTCCTTGTGTAGCTCGGGCAGTTGTTGTTGCCTGTCAGGACCCGGTTACGAACTCGGGTCTCCGGTGTGAGAAACAGTCACTTAGCAAACTGAGCCACTAATAGTCGGCAGAACCCAGAAGATGAGGAAGACACAGCAGTACTTGAGATGGTGTTTTAATAAAGTAAAAAGGAAAGTTCTTCAGGCAAAAATATAAATCCACAACGTCAAAAGTAATTCCAAGAGAAAAAAGGTAACCCTCCAAGTAAAAAGGTAAATCCACAAGGTGGTAGGTACAGCAGGAAAAAGCCTCAAAAGATAATCAAAAATAAATAAACGAGAACAAAAACAGAGTACCACAAGAGAGTCCAACTGGAGCAACAAATGTTCACAGCATCGCTAGGGCTGGGTGCTAACATTCAAACACAGAGCAAAGAACTGAGGAAAACTAAGGGTTTAAATACATTCAAGGGAAACGAGGCACAGGTGCAAATAATAACTGGAAACAAGGGAAAACAAAAGGGTCAAAAAAGCACAATGGGGGTATCTAGTGGCCAAAACCAGAACAATCCTGGCCAAATCCTGACAGTTGCCATCCTGTACCTGTCCCGCAGGTGTGAAGTTCAGATGTACCGATCCTGTGCAGGTGTTGTTACACGTGGTCTGCCACTGCGAGGACGATCAGCTGTCCGTCCTGTCTCCCTGTAGCGCTGTCTTAGGCGTCTCACAGTATGGACATATCAATTTATTGCCCTGGTCACATCTGCAGTCCTCATGCCTCCTTGCAGTATGCCTAAGGAACGTCCACGCAGATGAGCAGGGACCCTGGGCATCTTTCTTTTTGTGTCTTTCAGAGTCAGTAGAAAGGCCTCTTTAGTGTCCTAAGTTCTCATAACTGTGACCTTAATTGCCTACCGTCTGCAAGCTGTTAGTGTCTTAACGACCGTTTCACAGGTGCATGTTCATTAATTGTTCATGGTTCATTGAACAAGAATGGGAAACAGTGTTTAAACCCTTTACAATGAAGATCTGTGAAGTTATTTGGATTTTTATGAATTGTCTGAAAGACAGGGTCCTGAAAAAGTGACGTTTCTTTTTTTTGCTCAGTTTATTTGAATAGACTGACGACTTTCAGAAGTTCTTTGTTTCTGGCCATTTTGAACCTGTAATCGAACCTCCAGATACTCAACTAGTCTAAAGGCCAGTTTTATTGCTTCTTTAAATCAGAACAGTTTTCAGCTGTGCTAACATAATTGCAAAAGGGTTTTCTAATGATCAATTAGCCTTTTAAAATTATAAACTTGGATTAGCTAACACAACGTGCCATTGAAACACAGGAGTGATGGTTGCTGATAATGGGCCTCTGTAAGCCAGTGTAGATATCCCATTAAAAATCTGCCATTTTCAGCTACAATAGTCATTTACAACATAAAAAATGTCTACACTGTATTTCTGATCAATTTGATGTTATTTTAATGGACACATTTTTTTGCTTTTCTTTTTAAAAAAAAAGGACATTTCTAAGTGACCCCAAACATTTTCACGGTAGTGTATATACTATGATGTATTTTTTTATTGGTCCGTGAGCCTACGAAAGGGGTGTGGCCCACAAGTCGCCAATTGACCATCCCTGATTTAGTGGGCTAAAGCTCTCTGTTGAGTAGCAAGGTCAGAGGTTTATTGTTACGAAACTCTCCTATCAGAGGCTGTAAAAAAGGAAACATGCTCAGACATGAGCATCTGCAGAAGGGCTTCCTTGAGAAATAAGGGATTGGAATGGATTCATGTGAATCTCTGTTGGGGGCTAAAAACAAAATTCCTTTATATGATCAAAACAGAATGGATCTGGATTTACAATGATAACTTAATAGACAAGTCATACAAACTACTGCCTGCTATGTGCCTGAGTGTCATGGAGCCAGTGTCAGACATGGGCAGAGTCACAGTGAGATTAAGTACAGTAAATTGAGAAGATCAGTAGTTCTTTCATTTTCAAAATACATTGCAAGACACCAGTGCCTGGACTGCAGCTAATTCATTGAGGGACTTACTTGAATTTGACAAATACTGATTGAATACAGTAAACTCTGTCATGAGTTGGAAATCCTGGGTCACTCAATTATGTTCTGTTTCAATTATTTTCTTCAAGGGATCTTATTCTGGTAAAACACATTTCTATGGTACTCTTCTTTTACTGTCAATGGTAACTACTTAAATGTAAGGAGTAATGTGTATCTGATCAAAAGTGTCACTGTAATCATGATATCTTAGATGGGGTAGAGAGACTGTCTGTGTCCCTGTCTGTCTATAGTTGAATTTGAGATCAAGGTTCCCAGTGAACCCCAGCTTTCCATCGTGGGGCAACATGTGGTACTAGACTGCAGTTTTCCTGTGGGAAAGGTCTGGGACCTGGCCAGCAGTGTGATTACGTGGCAGAGAGGGCTGGAGGTGATCCACAGCTTCTACTACGGTCAGGACCAACTGGACAGACAGAGCAGACATTATGCCAACAGAACAAGCCTGTACCACTCAGAGATGAAGAGGGGTAATGCCTCTCTCAGGCTGGACCATACCAACCTGGGGGACAAAGGAGACTATACCTGCTCTGTGAGCACAGTGCTGGGCAGTCAGAAGAAGACCTTTCCCCTGAAATTAGCAGGTGTGATAGCGTATTAAACATTTTCCACTTTGTGGACTGAAAATGACTGATGTCCTAGAAAAGCACTGGTCTTTGTCACACTAATTTGGGTTCCTTTTCAGACTGTCTCCATGTCATGTTAATGGAATATAAAAAAGATCACCCATAGCTTTCTGTACCAGTCAGTTTATTAGCTCAATCAAGGTGAGGCAATGCAGTGGGTGTGATCTGGAACATTTTCAACCAAAGCTTCTCAGTCAGTGTGACAGGGAAACAAACATGAACTTCCTTTATAACACTTATGACACACTTAGTGGAGATATTGTGGGGACTGCTTAGATACCAGTGGTTGGTTTGTTATCCCATGTTTACATTTTAAAATGACTAGTTAGCATGCTCATGTAACAGTATAACTTTAGACCGCCCCGACACGGGCGCGAACCAGGGACCCTCTGCACACATCAACAACGGTCGCCCACGAAGCATCGTTACCCATCGCGCCACAAAGGCCGCGGCCCTTGCAGAGCAAGGGGAAACCCTACTTCAGGTCTCAGAGCAAGTGACGTAACCGATTGAAATGCTATTAGCGCGTACCCGCTAACTAGCTAGCCATTTCACATCCGTTACACTCACCCCCCTTTCAACCTCCTCCTTTTCCGCAGCAACCAGTGATCCGGGTCAACAGCATCAATGTAACAGTATAACTTTATACCGTCCCCTCGCCCCGACACGGGCGCGAACCAGGGACCCTCTGCACACATCGACAACGGTCGCCCACGAAGCATCGTTACCCATCGCTCCACAAAGGCCACGGCCCTTGCAGAGCAAGGGGAAACCCTACTTCAGGTCTCAGAGCAAGTGACGTAACCGATTGAAATGCTATTAGCGCGTACCCGCTAACTAGCTAGCCATTTCACATCCGTTACACTCAGAAAATAGGTTGCACTTACTAAATCATGTAGTATGTACAAACATTGTGGGGCCAATTTATTAATTTAATGTCTGACTGGGAAAACAGTGGGCCTATTGATGTCATTACCTTATCAGTATTCTTCACCTACCGTTATGTGCATTTCCTGCTTTGAGATAAAGACAAGGAAAGGATTTGTAATTTTGGCTGAAAAGCTTACTTCCTCAAATGTTTAAGTCAAAGTAAAACAAATGTTGTAGGTAGACTTCCCATTCCATCTGGTGATTAAGAAATTAAGAGTTGCATTGACTTTTATTTCAATGTTTTTATTTCAACTGTGTCAGTGGTGTACCGTAGTAGAAGTCTATGGTTAAGATTAGAATGAATCACTGTATGGTCTCAGTCACTGACCTCATCGCCACTTGAAATGCCAAACCCTGGGCAAGTCTTTCCCACCATCAATCCCGGACTCTACCAGCCCGTCATAATCACTAATGATCTCCTCACCAGTCTCAGAGAAGAGTGGAAACTTCTTGTCATCCTCATCTGTTTCCCCAGACTCCACTCTTCCTTCCTTCCCCTCATCCTCAGGAATCACAAGTGGCTGCTCCTCACCCACCCCAAATCCCCATTCCTTCATGGACTGTGAAACCACCTCTTCCTGTGATACAGACTTTCCCCCCATCCCTGATCCCAGGGAGGACTCCTCCTGTGGATGCATCCATTGCCTTTCAATGGAGCCCTCCTCCTTGGTCAACACTGATCCCTTACTTTCCCATGGATTCCTCTCTCTCAACTCTACCCTCTCCCATGGAAACTCTAGTCGCAACCCTGTCCCCTCAGCTCTAAACCCTGACCCCTCTCCCCTTATCAACTCTGAATCCCTCACACCTGACCCCTGTGTACCCTCAAATATCTCCCCCTTTCTAAACACAGTCTGAACCACCTCTGACTCCTCACCCTCCAAAGGCACTGATTCATCCTCCTCTATATGTTGCTTCTCCTTCTCCGTGGAACGAGTATAACTCTGCTCTTCCTTATCACGATACTTCTCCACATCAATGGTTTCCAGTAGATCATCTGGGTTGTCAAACTCATCCATTTTGGTCTCAAACCAGACAACGTCTTCAACTAGTGAGGGACTGACTGGTGGGAAACCACCCTTTGGTGCGGATGGCTGATCTAAGAGCAGTAGAGGCCCGCTGCTGGCAAACCCTACAGGATATGGAAATCAACAGGGTTAGAAGTGTCATCACTACTGGAGGCCTCATCACCATGGCCTATTTGAGCACAAGGGAGATGTCAGTGCTGTATACCCAAACCAGTGATTATGGGTTGTTAGGTTGAGTCACTTACCCTCCACCATGGATCTTCTGGGTTTCGGTGTCACACATTTGGAGTCACAGCAGTCACAGATGGAATCCTCTCCCATGACAGCTTTCCACCTACAGAAGGGGAATCAAAGAGACTACTTATATTTGTAATTTAGCAAACGCTCTTATCCAGAGTGATTTGCAGTTAATGTATTCATCTTAAGATTGCTTGGTACGACGACAACCACATCTCAGACATAGTAAGTAAAACTTTTCTCAAAGCAGCAATCAGCAAAGTCAGTACAAAAAGGCAAGTGTTAAGGGTGTAAAGGTCTTAAGTGCAAGGAGGAAGGAAGTTCAAGAGCAGACTACATTTCCCACAGTGCAACATCTTAATCGTACCAGCATACCTGTTCTCTCGGTAGGTGCAAGACTTGTGCATGGGGCCGGTTTCCTCTGATGTCACATGCAGTTTACAGTGAAGGAAGACCTAGAGGAGATGAAAAGATGAACTCTGATACAGGAAATTGAAAAATTTATGTCAATTATTTTATTGCTCAAAGGCCGCAATTTGTTTGCTTCTTTACAATAAACAGCCCTATTAATATGCATACATGCAACAGAAAAGTCCAGTGATTGAGATTCAGTGATAGGGTACAAGTCTCCCATACTCACCGGTTTGTCTGGGTCAGAGGTGAACTGGAAGGCACTGAGGAAGAACCGGAGGGTGTCATCAGTCCTGGGGGAGACAAACTGAGAGCCACCAGGGTTCTTCTGGCTCTCCAGCATGCAGCTGTGGATCAGAGAACAATGAGTTTGCACTCAGGTCAGCGTAATGTGTAGGTTTATATTCCTCCTAACCAAGTCCTTATCAGGTGCAACCCAAAAGGAATCTCTGTTCTCCATGTGTACATACCCAAAGTTGTCAATGACAGTGAACTTGAGGGATGTCTTGGAGTCTTTAGATGTTGTGGCATAGCAGTGGTTGATGAAAAGCTTTCCTCCATGGGGTAGGTGAAGTGCAGAAACCTGGATATTAATGGTCTGTCCCAGCATGTACACCTGGGACTTGGCTGGCATGGCCCATGTATCTAAAAGACATGAAACAAAACACACATATTGCTGAATATGTAAAACATGTCACAACTGGTCTGCATTAAAAGTGATTATAAAAATCAATTCAATCTTGAACCACCCATAACCATCCACAACATTATCCTCACCGTCCATCAGCTGGATTCGGAAGTTAACGCGCCCCTTTAACTTTTTAAGCACGGTGGGTGTTTCCCATGTAGGGCGCACCACCAGCTGATAGACATGATGATACCTGTGCAGAAGGAGATGGTTTTTCGGTTTATAGTGATATCCACAATATAGCTGCATCATTAAATTATGAGGCGACTAACCTTTGAAACCGGCACTCGACCTGCACGTTAAAGCGATGCGCTCTGCGTGGGAACCGGGTCAGAGGCGTGTAATGGAGCACAAATGTATAGATGAGATAACCCGGTGGCATCTGTTAGTGATGAGATTCAAACGTTATAATTTCATACAAGCAAGAAAGTTAACTCCAACAAGACTATCAGTTTAATCACCTTAAACAATCTTACCTGCCGTTTGCCATCACACTCCACCAATGGATAAGAGAAGAGCAAGTCACCATAAGGCATGAGAACACCGTTACTCTTGCAGGTGCTTCCCAGCGTCAACTCATCGGCGTCGGCATCAAAACCATAAAAATCCCGTTTGACCCGGACCACGAAGTCACCACTGGAACACGTAACCGAAACGTCCGGGAGCGGAGCAAAGTCACGTTGAGACTTTGGTACAGGCTTATCGAGAAGCATAGGGCGCTGGGTCTGGGGTGGTGGAGAGGAATATATCCTTGCAGGCGCTGGTTTGAGTTCTTGTGTGAGTTGGGGTGTCCTGAATGAGATACTGTGAGAGTTAATCCTCGGGCTTGATTTTCTGTTTGCTGTGGATGATAGGTGGGCTGTAAGCAAGTCACCAACGCCTTGTGATGTGCCCAGTTTGAGGATTTTTCTCCTGCCAACTGGACGTGAAACAGATGGAGACCCATAAATACCCGATGTAGATATTGCAATACTAAGTGAAAATACTCTCCATAAAATACAGAGCCACCACTTTATTTTCATCGCAAGAAATGTGATGTTTCGTTTTCCACCTTTCTGTAGACACGCGTGTTCTCTATACTGAACACAGCTTGAGGTGATTTGTCATTAGGTAGGCTGAACTGGGACCATGTTCCATTATGTAAGAAATACACCCTTGCTTGAGTCCTTCCTTCCTTCCTTGATAAATGCCCAATCACTGATCTAACACGATTGTACCTGAAAGTATGAGTTCCATTAAACCAATCCAGTCATGTGAGGTCAGTGATTATTGGAATGAATGATGGAAGGAAGGAAGCATCTTTTAGGTATTGGATGTGGGGTCAGCCCTTTTAGAGTTAATTGAGTGCAAGTAGCTGAGAAGAAAGGAATGTCTGAAATATTGGCATGTCTTGTCCCCATCCTACAAGAGGATGCTTTTCAACTTTTGCAGAAAAGCAATATTTTCCCAAGAATTACTGAGTCTTTACATTTCAAACTCTGTTAGAAATTATTCCTGAGTTACACCAATGTCATTTTATTAATGTACATATGTTTTAGCAGCTGTCAGTGCTGTAACCTTTATCCAGTTTCAAACATATTTACAATTTACATACAATATATACACAAAACATGTACACCAAAACAGCACCATACTGGAGTGAGGAGCACATTGGAGAAAGCTCTTAAAAAGCTCTTAATGTAATCTAAACAATAATGTAATGTAACTTAATGTAACCTACACAATCCCCAAAAGTAATTATTCATCATTCAAGGACCATAAACAAAAACTAGTAATGCTGCATACTCAAGAAAATGTTAAAATCTCAACTTTCTGGAAATTTACAACAAAAATTATTTTTTAAATGCTGAGGTGTAGTCACTTTTGAGGACACAAGCGCAAGTACATTTTGGCTGAAAATATGTAATTTTATGACATTTACTATTCAACAAAACCGTATGAATAAAGCTTGAAATGACATATGCTTTATACAGTAGAATCTAATTATAAAACCAATAACTAAGATTTTACCTTCCTCATAACTGTAAAATACATATTTGTATGTTTAGTGTGAGAAACTGCATATTTTCTAAAGGTCTCTCTGCCCCCACAGCTGTGATCACACAGAGCTCTAGCTTGACTTCCTGAACTCATTAGGAAAGCACCTTTCATCTCATATTAATCTTGTCCATCTATGACAGTGTACTGGTTTAAAATCTATGAATTATTTTAGATGAATGGCTATAAATCGATCTCTGAATGTGCAATAGTGATGAAACCACTGTCTCCTGCTGCGCTACGATGTAAGGATGGCAGGTATGTGCTTTGTCAGTGGCTGTGATGTAGGGTTCAGGCAGGAGTTAGACACTCAGAAGAGCAAATGAAATGGTAGGAGGGACATCCCAGCTTCTAGTGGTTTCAGATTTGACATCCTATGTTGCACAGGCTACTGTGTCCCTGGGAACAAGGGCCATTGCTCAACAATGCAAGTAATTTCGATCTACGGTGTCAACAGATCAATTTACAAGCGAAAATGTCCCAGAACCACGCAGGTCACCTAAATAGGGGATTTTACATCTAAGAGGGTATGTACCCATTGTAGGCTACTACCCAAAGAAAATAATGTTTTTAGATATCTAGATACTGCTTAGGATTTGTCAAGGTTGTTCAATATTACAGTACTTGTGACATTCAAGAGTAAAAAAACATTTGAGTTTTGAATTTTGATTTGTCTGATAAATAGAATTCTTGGCTTTGGTCTGATCAAAAAGATTCATACAAGAGTACAGACATTAAAAAACTGATTGTTGGTCACATTGCACACAGCATAAGATCAGGACACAGCCTCAACTGACACATTATCTTTAGAAAAGACTTCTAAATAATATGGGAAACAAATTAAGCCTATCATGTGTTGACAGTCAACTAATCATTCTGATGATCATACAACGTGTGTGTGGGGGTTTAGTCATATACTGTGTGCACACACAAAATGTACACATCCATATTCAGACGAGTGTATATAGAATTTGATTATCTGCCATGATTATTACCAAATTAGTACTGTGTGCTTTCATCGAAACATAACTAGTTTTAAATAGTTAGTGAAGATTCTGTGCTTTGGGCCAAGATGGCCTCTAAGATGTACATACAGTTGAAGGCATCAAACATTAAGTTAGGCGTGAGATAAGTTGTTAGTCTCCCCATTAGCCTTTGGACTCACCAAGAAAGACTGCTTTTTAAGGAAAGTCTTAGTATCATGGGGGAGAAACAACTTTGACCAAATAGAATTTAGTTCAAACTTGTACAGAAAATCTCATTGCGACAACAAGGTTTACAAAGTACAACTCTACAAGCCGCGCTGTTAAGCCAGCAATTATAAGGTGGAATTCAGCTAGCCTAGCTATAGTAAGTCTGAAATCCAGACACATTATTGGCAATGTTAATGAGTTCATTAAGGTTAGAGTTTTTTTTTTACAAGGTTCCTTTTTTCTTTTCCCCATGAGACACAAATATAATTCCAGTGGATACGATTGTAACAGTTATGTGCTCTCCACATCCCTAAAGAGGAGTACTATCCTCTTGAAATTATTTTTTATTGTTGTAAATAACCATATAAATCCAGTGCAGTTACTGATATGCCCCCAAAAAATTAATGCTTCCCTCTATGAGGACCATCTTGCTGATTGGAAAGTCTTGTTTTAGTGCAGAGAAAGCTTTCCCACCCTTTGACCTAATATCCTTGGTTCACGTAGACAAACATCTCAAAGAAATCTTGAATTTGATTGGGATTGTTAATCATGCATTTACCCAACTAATGTTTCTCATGTAAACAAACAAAAACAGATAAACCAGTACCACAAATCACATACATAGTACAGTACAGTAGGTACTCTACAGAGAGCGATGACTCAGAATGTCCACTAGGGGTCTCTGTAACCTGTGGAATCCTGTGGAGACTAGGGCCATTGTGTTCATGTAGCAGTAGTGTGGTCTGTGGTTTCTCCTCCGTTAGTCCAGCTAAACCCAACACTCACAAACTCTGTCCAGCCTCCCCAGTGGCCTCATCACTCCAGCCTGCCAATGCAAACACGCGGGACAGCGGTGGCCTTTTGGTTGGTCGCCCTTCTCTCCCGGGGCTCCTATACAACGCTCCCAAGCTCTGTGGATTCTGTCTCGGAATCCTGATCGTTCTCCCTGTTTCAGAATGGGAACACAGCCAAGCGTTAGAAACAAAGGACTTAGCTTGTTCAAGAGGGTCCTTATTCATCGCAGAGTGGCTAAGGATTAAAGTGTGTCCTTTGCATTTAGCTGAAGTATACAGAAAGATGCCAGAACGGAACTAAGTTTAGTGTCCCCCTGTGAAGAGATTGGTCACTGGATCTCTTAGCTCCCCAGTGCACTCGGTTACTTAATTTAGGAGGAAATAGCTTGGGTCCTGCATGAACCCTGTTCTATTAAAATTAGTGTCTGGCTTAGATAGCCTCAATCAGCCCTAATCGTGTGTGTGTATGTGTTTGGTCTAACTCACCGCATCTCCTGCAGTAGTTTCTGGTTGCCTTGCCTCCTCTCCTCGTCGATTGGGTAGGTCTTGAATATAAACAGCCCCAGGAATATCAGAACAACAGGAGCAGGAGAGACCAGCACCTTCAGGGTTAAATTCACTGCGTCGGGTTGCGAGCAGCCTCTGGTCACATAGCCGGCAAAGCTGCAAAAACATTTCCAGGGAGAGAAGAAAATAAAAATGACATAAAAAAGGTGCAGTTTGGTTTGATTATGAATGTGGATTGTGTTATTGTTCACCACATGACTGCGCTGGTGAATCGAGAAAATTAAGCTAGGTAATCTTTAAAAACGCAGTTATCATACAGTAGAATTTAGGCCCTTTCATAAAAAATACACACAAAAGTATGTGCACACCCCTTCAAATTATTGGATTTGGCTATTTCAGCCACACCCTTCGCTGACTGGTGTATAAAATCGAGGACACAGCCATACAAACCCCATAGACAAACATTGGCAGTAGAATGGCCTTACTGAAGAGCTCAGTGACTTTCAACATGGCAAGGTCATGCCACCTTTCCAACAAGACAGTTTGTCAAATTTTTGCCCTGCTAGAGCTGCCCCGATCAACTGTAAGTGCTGTTATTGTGAAGTGGAAACATCTAGGATCAACAACGGCTCAGGCGCGAAGTGGTAGGCCACACAAGCTCACAGACCGCCGAGTGCTGAAGCGCGTAAAAATCGCCTGTCCTCAGTTGCAACACTCACTACAGAGTTCCAAACAGCCTCTGGAAGCAACGTCAGCACAAGAACTGTTCGTCGGGAGCTTCATGAAATGGGTTTCCATGTCCGAACAGCCGCACACAAGCCTAAGACCACCATGCACAATGCCAAGCGTTGTCTGGAGTGGTGTAAAGCTCGCCGCCATTGAGTGATAAAGCTCGCCACTGGAGTGATGAATCACACTTCAAATCAATCAAATCAAATTTCATTTGTCACATACATGTGTTTAGCAGATGTTATTGCGGATGTAGCTCCAACAGTGCAGTAATACCTAACAATACACACAATCTAAAGTAAAGGAATGGAATTAAGAATACATAAATGTTTGGACGAGCAATGTCAGAGCGGCATAGACTAAGATACAGTAGGATAGAATACAGTATATACATATGAGATGAGTAATGCAAAATATGTAAACATTATTAAAGTGACTAGTGTTCCAATTATTAAAGTGGCCAGTGATTTCAAGTCTATGTATATGGGGCAGCAGTCTCTAATGTGCTAGTGATGGCGATTTAACAATCCGATGGCTTGAGATAGAAGCTGTTTTTCTAGTCTCTCTGTCCCAGCTTTGATGCACCTGTACTGACCTCGCCTTCTGCGGGGTGAACAGGCAGTAGCTCAGGTGGTTGTTGTCCTTGATTATATTTTGGGCCTTTGTGACATCGGGTGCTGTAGGTGCCCTGGAGGGCAGGTAGTTTGCCCCCGGTGATGCGTTGGGCAGACTGCACCACCCTCTGGGCCGGCAGCCTTGCGAGGGTTAACATGCTTAAATGTCTTATTCATGCTGGCCACGGAGAAGGAGAGCCCACAGTCCTTGGTAGCGGGCCACGTCAGTGGCACTGTGTTATCCTCAAAGCGGGTGAAGGTGTTTAGCTTGTCCGGAAGCACGTCAGTGTCCGTGGCTGGTTTTCCCTTTGTAGTCCGTGATTGTCTGCAGACCCTGCCACATACGTCTCGTGTCTGAGTCGTTGAATTGCATCTCCATTTTGTCTCTATACTGACCTTTTGCCTGTTTGATTGCCTTACAGAGGAATAACTACACTGTTTGTATTCAGCCATATTCCCAGTCACCTTGCCGCTTTCAGTTTTGCGCGAATGCTGCCATCTATCCACAGTTTCTGGTTAGGGTAGGTTTTAATAGTCACAGTGGATACAACATCTTCTATACACTTCCTGATAAACTCAGTCACTGTATCAGTGTATTCCTCTGTTGTTCTCGGCTACCCAGAACATATCCCATTCCCCTTTTCAAAACAATCTTGAAGTGTGGATTCCGATTGGTCAGACCAGCGTTGAATAGTCCTTAGCACAGGAGGAGCAAAATGAGGTTGTGATCAGATTTCCCAAAGGGAATGCAGGGGAGGGCCTTGTAGGCATCCCAAAAGTTGGAGTAGCAGTGGTCAAGTGTTTTAGCAGCGCGAGTACTACAGCGCGAGTACTACATTCGGTAATGTTTTTCTCAAATTTGCTTTGTTAAAATCTCCAGGTATAATAAATGCGGCCTCAGGATATGCATTTTCCAGTTTGCATAAAACCCAGTAAAGTTCCTTGAGGGCCGTTGTGGTATTGGCTTGAGGGGGAATATACACGGCTGTGACTATAACCAAAGATAATTCTCTTGGGAGATAATACGGTCGGCATTTGATTGTGAGGTATTCTACGTCGGGTGAACAAATGGACTTGAGTTCCTGTATGTTGTTACAATTACACCGTGAGTAGTTAATCATGAAACATACACCCCCGCCCTAATTCTTCCCAGAGAGATATTTATTCTTGTCTGCGTGATGAAATGAGAACCCAGCTGGCTGACCGGACTCAGACAGTATATCCCGAGAGTGCCATGTTTCCGTATAACAGAGTATGTTACAATCCCTGATGTCTCTATGGAAGGAAATCCTTGCCCTGAGCTCGTTAACTTTATTATCCAGAGACTGAACATTAGCGAGTAATATACTCTGAAGCGGTGGGTGGTGTGCGTGCCTCCTGAGTCGTACGATAAGTCCACTCCGAGTAACTCTTTCGCGCCAGCTTTGTTTTGGAACCGATATCGGAAAAGGATCCGATTTCAGAAAACTTGTATTCCTAGTTGTAATGCTGGTGAGTTACTGCTGCTCTAATATCCAAAAGTTCTTCCCGGCTGTAATAACACAACATTTCCTGGGCTAATAATGTAAGAAATAACACATAAAAAAACAAAATACTGCAAAGTTTCCTAAGAGCTAGAAGCACAGCAGCCCAATCCGTTGGCGCCATCTTCACCATTTGGCAGTCCGCGGCCGAATCTGGGTTTGGCAGATGCCAGGAGAATGCTCCCTGCCCGAATGCTGTACTAACTGTAAAGTTTGGTGGAGGAGGAATAATGGTCTGGTGCTGGTTCGGGGCTAGGCCCCTTAGTTCCAGTGAAGGGAAATCTTAACGCTACCGCATACAATGACATTCTAGACAATTCTGTGCTTCCAACTTTGTGGCAACAGTTTGGGGAAGGCTCTTTCATGTTTCAGCATGACAATGCCCCCGTGTGCAAAGCGAGGTCCATACAGAAATGGTTTGTCGAGATCGGTGTGGAAAAACTTGACTTGCCTGCACAGAGCCCTGACCCATCAAATACTTTTGAGATGAATTGGAACGCCGACTGCAAGCCAGGCCTAATCGCCCAACATCAGTGCCTGACCTCACTTATGCTCTTGTGGCTGAATGGAAGCAAGTCCCCTCAGCAATGTTCCAACATCTAGTGGAAAGCCTTCCCAGAAGAGTGGAGGCTGTTGTGGCAGCAAAGGGGGGGACCAACTCCATATTAGAGAGAGGGGCAGCTGAACACCGTATGCTGTAAAACACCCAGTTTGTTATTTTTGATTATAACAAAACCGCTATTAATTAAATAAGAATACCAAACTTGTTTTTGCGTGGATTCCGCAACATGTTTAGCTTTTAACAGCGAGGAAACACCGCTAACCAAACAAGTGCTAGGTGGCTGTACTACAGACACCTGTCGTGGTAAAGACGCATTGTTAAAAATTTTGGAAAAACAACTGGTTGCAGTAAAGAGCCAATCTGGATACTAAGGAGATCCTGAGGGAAATCGATGAGTACCAACAGCTTAACGCTAGGAACAACATACTCCATCATGGAAAGAGCCGACTACCTCAAAAGAACTCGAACCAGACACGGACGATTTACTGTTGAAGTAGAGGCTAGTGCTCTGGCTGGAATCCATGCAACACTGGAAAAGTTGTGTGAGGAGGTAGCAGGGCTGAGGGGGAGTTTGGAGTTTAACCAGAATTAAATTATCATGCTCCAAGGAGAGAACAAGGCACTCACAGCCAAGGTAAAAATCCACGATTTCAACATGGATTGTCTACTCAGGGAAAACAGAGTGAAAAAAGTCGTAGCATGCATGAAAATCTAATATTTTCTGGGATTCCTGAGGACGCATCCAATAATCCAGAGGGCGTGATCAGAGAATTCATGCAATCCGCCTTGAAACTTCCTCTAGAGACTAAACAAGGTGGCTTTCCACTGTGTAAACAGACTTGGAGCGACAAGACCAAGGGTCCCTGACCGATCATCACAAAATTTGAACACTACCAACAAAAGGAACTGATCAAAAGCAGGTGAAGGGAGCTCAAAGGGACCAAATTCGGTCTCAATGACCAATTTCCCCGGGAGATAAACAAACGTCGCAAGAGACTGTATCCTGTACAGAGGCAACAGAAGGAGAGGGGTACGGGTGCCTTTCTCATTGTGGACAAACTATTTATAGAGGGACAGCTATTCTGAGACAGCTCCATAACACCATAGCTGTACTAAATTCTACAGGGATTTCAGGTTACGAAAAAAAGAAAGTATGGGAACTGTAAAAATATCTAAACACAATGAAGTGGATATTAACACACACGTACTCAATTACATGTTCACTTACACACTTGATCCCGCTTTCGTCTCTCCCTCTCTATTGTTGAGAACTGTTCTATAATTTAATATGTTTCTTGTTTGTCTCATATATATATACACACACACACATATACAGTATATCACAAAAGTGAGTACACCCCTCACATTTTTGTAAATATTTGAGTATATCTTTTCATGTGACAACACTGAAGAAATGACACTTTGCTACAATGTAAAGTAGTGAGTGTACAGCTTGATTAACAGTGTACATTTGCTGTCCCCTCAAAATAACTCAACACACAGCCATTAATGTCTAAACCGCTGGCAACAAAGGTGAGTACACCCCTAAGTGAAAATGTCCAAATTGGGCCCAATTAGCCATTTTCCCTCCCCGGTGTCATGTGACTCGTTAGTGTTACAAGGTCTCAGGTGTGAATGGGGAGCAGGTGTGTTAAATTTGGTGTCATCGCTCTCACACTCCCTCATACTGACTGGTCACTGGAAGTTCAACATGGTACCTCATGGCAAAGAACTCTGAGGATCTGAAAAAAAGAATTGTTGCTCTACATAAAGATGTGCTGGGCTATAAGAAGATTGCCAAGACCCTGAAACTGAGCTGCAGCACGGTGGCCAAGACCATACAGCGGTTTAACTGGACAGGTTCCACTCAGAACAGGCCTCACCATGGTCGACCAAAGAAGTTGAGTGCACGTGCTCAGCGTCATATCCAGAGGTTGTCTTTGGGAAATAGACGTATGAGTGCTGCCAGCATTGCTGCAGAGGTTGAAGGGGTGGGGGGTTAGCCTGTCAGTGCTCAGACCATACGCTGTATACTGCATCAAATTGGTCTGCATGGCTGTCATCCCAGAAGGAAGCCTCTTCTAAAGATGATGCACAAGAAAGCCCGCAAACAGTTTGCTGAAGACAAGCAGACTAAGGACATGGATTACTGGAACAATGTCCTGTGGTCTGATGAGACCAAGATAAACTTATTTGGTTCAGATGGTGTTAAGCTGTGTGGCGGCAACCAGGTGAGGAGTACAAAGACAAGTGTGTCTTGCCTACAGTCAAGCATGGTGGTGGGAGTGTCATGGTCTGGGGCTGCATGAGTGCTGCCGGCACTGGGGAGCTACAGTTCATTGAGGGAACCATGAATGCCAACATGTACTGTGACATACTGAAGCAGAGTATGATCCCCTCCCTTCGGAGACTGGGCCGCAGGGCAGTATTCCAACATGATAACGACCCCAAACACACCTCCAAGACGACCACTGCCTTGCTAAAGAAGCTGAGGGACTGGCCAAGCATGTCTCCAGACCTAAACCCTATTGAGCATCTGTGGGGCATCCTCAAACGGAAGGTGGAGGAGTGCAAGGTCTCTAACATCCACCAGCTCCGTGATGTCGTCATGGAGGAGTGGAAGAGGACTCCAGTGGCAACCTGTGAAGCGCTGGTGAACTCCATGCCCAAGAGGGTTAAGGCAGTGCTGGAAAATGGTGGCCACACAAAATATTGACACTTTGGGCCCAATTTGGACATTTTCACTTAGGGGTGTACTCACTTTTGTTGCCAGCGGTTTAGACATTAATGGCTGTGTGTTGAGTTATTTTGAGGGGACAGCAAATTAACACTGCTACAATGTAACGTAGTGAGTGTACAGCTTGTATAAGTGTTAATTTGCTGTCCCCTCAAAATAACTCAATACACAGCCATTAATGTCTAAACCGCTGGCAACAAAAGTGAGTACACCCCTCACATTTTTATAAATATTTGAGTATATCTTTTCATGTGACAACACTGAAGAAATGACACTTGCTACAATGTAAAGTAGTGAGTGTACAGCTTGTATAACAAAGTGTCATTTCTTCAGTGTTGTCACATGAAAAGATATACTCAAATATTTACAAAAATGTGAGGGGTGTACTCACATTTGTGATATACTGTATTTACAACAAGCAAGGGGAAGATATCAGAATGGGTAATAATAACATATTGTACGGGATACATTTGTACTGTAGTGAAGCCGTCTCTATAGTAATGCAAGGTCTCTCTCATGATCATGTGAAATGTCAATTGCTATGGAAATGCTGTGAGGTGTTTTTCAATTATGTTAAAAAGTAATTATGATTCAACTATGATGGTGATACAATATGGATTACAATTATCATCATGAATATAAGGCTATACGCACTACATGTTACACACAGACATTCAACCATGCAAATTGGCGGGGTTATTTATTTGGACATCACACATTATAGTCTTATACAGACATCGTACACACTCTCACTAAATCACATCCAATATCATACACATCAACTTACTCAGATTTACTACACACATATCTTGGCTCAATGTTCTAACATCTGTGGCATTGGCTCACAGGCAAGGGAATAAAACATATTGCGATCCTATTTTTTGAATTCTAAATATCAGACATTTGAAAGCTCTAATTTGACCGTCATAATACCTCTGATGGCAGTAACTTTACAAGCACCGATTATGATCAATTTAGACTGAGAATAGTTTCTAGTTATGGTAAGTGCTCAAATAAGTATAGCCAATTTATAAGTGTAACAGTTTAGCAGATTATAAAAAAAGATCAGTCTTTACGTGGTTAAAAGAAAAGGAATAACATATACTGTTTACAGGAAACTCATTCTACATCCTTAGATGAAGCGTGGAAAAAGAAATGGGGTGGTGAAATAATTTTCTGTCATAGTCAAAGGAACTCAAAAGTTGTGATGATATTAATTAACAAAAAGTAACAAAAGTTACTGAAGACGGAGTCATCTATGATTCTCCGAATTATATTTTAAAAGAGGAAGCTAAATATTTTAAGCAGATGTTCTCTTTTCCGTCTCATCCTCTCCCACTGAATGAAGATTACTGTAAGGAATTCTTTCCAAATAATACAAAAAATGGAAAATTAGCAAATGTACAGAAAGATCAGTGCGAAGGTCAAATTACCGAGGCAGAACTTTGAGGCTATTAAATCCGTTCAGTCTGAAAAAAAATCTGGGCTTGATGGCATACCGGTAGAGGTATGTCAAGTATTTTTTGATACACTAAAAGCTCCATTGTTAGATTGTTTTAACTACTCCTATAGAAATGGTAGTCTGTCAGGTACTCAGCAGGAAGGTCTGATTTCTCTATTATTAAAACAAGACCCAGATGGCAAATATAAACACCCAGTCTATAAAAACTGGAGGCCTCTTACACTTCAATGTTATGATGCAAACATTTGCAAAATGTATAGCACTCAGAATTAAAAGTGTTTTACCAGGTATTGACAGTTTTTTTTTACATGGACGAAACATTGGAGATAATATACGACAACTACTAGAAATAATAGAACATCATGAAACATCTAAGCCAGGCCTGGTATTTATAGTGGATTTTGAAAAGGCATTTGATAAAGACTGGATTTTATTTATAAATGCCTGGATTTTTTCCAATTTTGGTGAATCTCTTATAAAATGGGTAAACGTAATGTATAGCAACCCCAGGTGTAAAATAGTAAATAACTGCTACTTCTGTCACGGCCATCGTAAGAAGCGGACCAAAGCGGAGCGTGGTAAGCGTACATAATCCTTTTATTAGAAAAATGACGCCAACAAAACAACAATACAAAACAACCGTGACGCTTAAGGGCTATGTGCCACAAACAAAGTTAACTTCCCACAAAGAAAGGAGGGAAAAGGGCTACCTAAGTATGGTTCCCAATCAGAGACAACGATAGACAGCTGTCCCTGATTGAGAACCATACCCGGCCAAAACATAGTAATACAAAATCAACATATAGAATGCCCACCCCAAATCACACCCTGACCAAACCAAATAGAGACATAAAAAGGCTCTCTAAGGTCAGGGCGTGACAACTTCTCAGAGAGTTTTGAATTGTCAAGAGTTAGAAATCCAAGACTTAAAAACAAAGGTGTTCATGTATGGCAATGACAAAAATGTTATATTAAGTCTGCAAGCTAGATCCCTGTAATGTCTCATTGAAGACCTAGATAACCTTTCTGGACGTAAACTTAATTATGATAAGTGTACATTATTACATATTGGATCTTTTAAAAATACAACTTTTTTATTACCCTGCAGTTTACCTAAAAAATGGGCTGACGGTGAAGTAGACATACTTGGTATTCATATCACAGAAGATATAAGCTCTCCACAATGAATTTCAATAGAAAACGTATAGAATAGAAAAAAAGTAAATACCTGTCTTTTTATGGAAAAATTGCCCTGATTAACTCCTTAGTCATATCTCAGTTTCTTATGGCGCTGCCTACTCCTGATGATTAGTTATTCAAATCATATGAGCAAAAAATATTTTGCTTTATCTGGGACGCTAAACCAGACAAAATACAGTGGGGCAAAAAAGTATTTAGTCAGCCACCAATTGTGCAAGTTCTCCCACTTAAAAAGATGAGAGAGGCCTGTAATTTTCATCATAGGTACACTTCAACTATGACAGACAAAATGAGAAAAAAAAATCCAGAAAATCACATTGTAGGATTTTTTATGAACTCCAAATTTTGGGTATTTTGTTCTGAAATTAAATTGTAAATTGGAATGGTAGAGTTGTGTATTTCATGGAGTTATCAGAATTGTATGGGAAGGTCTGCTCAATCCAAGAGTACAACCAATTGATTACAGCATTACCCCAAAAATGAAGTGAGCAGGTGGCAGCAGGAGGAGGTAGGGAACTGGTCTGTCTGCCCAATGTAACGGATCAAAACTTGCAGAGGAATAAAAATAGCATAAATAGGAAAGTATACCTTTTCAGCTAAAATTATTATATAGAATTCTTGCCACCGACATGTTGAATATTTGGGGCATAAAATCATCGAAACAGATTTTGTTGTGAGGATACAAAATCAATAGACCATTTATTTTGGTATTGCACTCAGGTAGCCTGTTTCTGGTCTCAGGTTCAGGAATGGCTGAAAATGCATAACATTGATCTAAAATTGTCCCTAGAAATAGTACTGTTAGGAGATCTGGAGAGACTACAGGTAAGTCAATTATTAATATTCTAATACTCTTTGTAAAAGGATTTATCTTCAACTCGCAATCTGTGGATTCTATTTGATTAGATAGATTCAAATTGTACGTTAAACATCACTGCATAGTTGAAAGATACAGTTGAAGTCGGAAGTTTACATACACTTAGGTTGGAGTCATTAAAACTCATTTTTCAACCACTCCACACATTTCTTGTAAACAAACTATAGTTTTGGCAAGTCGGTTAGAACATCTACTTTGTGCATGACACAAGTAATTTTTCCAACAATTGTTTGCAGACAGATTATTTCACTTATAATTCACTGTATCACAATTCCAGTGAAGTTTACATACACTAAGCTGACTGTGCCTTTAAACTGTTTGGAAAATTCCAGATATGATGTCATGGCTTTAGAAGCTTCTGATAGGCTAACTGACATCATTTGAGTCAATTGTAGGTGTACCTGTGGATGTATTTCAAGGCCTACCTTGAAACTCAGTGCCTCTTTTCTTGACATCATGGGAAAATCAATAGAAGTCATCCAAGACCTCAGAAAAGGGACCTCCACAAGTCTGGTTCATCCTTGGGAGCAATTTCCACATGCCTGAAGGTACAACGTTCATCTGTACAAACAATAGTACACAAATATAAACACCATGGGACCACGCAGCCGTCATACCGCTCAGGAAGGAGACGCGTTCGGTCTCCTAGAGATTAACGTCATTTGGTGCGAAAAGTGCAAATCAATCCCAGAACATCAGCAAAGGACCTTGTGAAGATGCTGGAGGAAACAGGTACAAAAGTATCTATATCCACAGAAAAATGAGTCCTATATCGACATAACCTGAAAGGCCGTTCAGCAAGGAAGACTACAGTTTGCAACTGCACATGGGGACAAAACTCAAACTTTTTGGAGAAATGTCCTCTGGTCTGATGAAACAAAAATAGAACTGTTTGGCCATAATGACCATTGTTATGTTTGGAGGAAAAAGGGGGAGGCTTGCAAGTTGAAGAACACCATCCCAACTGTGAAGCAACATCATGTTGTGGGGGTGCTTTGCTGCAGGAGGGACTGGTGCACTTCACAAAATAGATGGTATCATGAGGCAGGAAAATTATGTGGATATATTGAAGCAACATTTCAAGACATCAGTCGGGAAGTTAAAGCTTGGTCGCAAATGGGTCTTCCAAATGGACAATGATCCCAAGCATACTTCCAAAGTTGTGGCAAAATGGCTTAAGGACAACAAAGTCAAGGTATTGGAGTGGCCATCACAAAGCCCTGACCTCAAGCCTATAGAACATTTGTGGGCAGGACTGAAAAAGTGTGTGCGAGCAAGGAGGCCTACAAACCTGACTCAGTTACACCAGCTCTGTCAGGAGGAATGGGCCAACATTCACCCAACTTATTGTTGGAAGCTTGTGGAAGGCTACCTAAAACGTTTGACACAAGTTAAACAATTTAAAGGCAATGCTACCAAATACTAATTGAGTGTATGTCAACTTCTGACCCACTGGGAATGTGATAAAAGAAATAAAAGCTGAAATAACTAATTCTCTACTATTATTCTGACATTTCACATTCTTAAAACAAAGTGGGAATCCTAACTGACCTAAGACAGGGAATTTTTACTAGGATTAAACGTCAGGAATTGTGAAAAACTGAGTTTAAATGTATTTGGCTGAGGTGTATGTAGTATATTTTTTTAAATGCCCATAATTTTGGAATGAGATGTTCGAGGAGAAGGTGTCCACATACTTTTGGTGATGTAGTGTGTTTCAATAAACTTTTAGGAACTGCAACATACAGTTCGATTTCAAACTAAGCTCATTAAATTGTCAACATGCTAAGTTTTTACAACATCAGTTTATCATGTACAATACCTGCAAGAGAGAAAAACAAACTCACTCGAGACTGAGGGTGGAGATGCCGAGGGAGATTCCTGAGGCAAACTTGGTGAAGAAGACATAGAAGGAGTAGAAAATGGCCTCATGGCCACTAGAGTCTGGATTCTTCACTTTGAAATCATCCACCACATCTGGAAGCATTGACCTGAGAAACAGGGAAAGATGTGAATGGATACCAAAAGGCAAGCCGCACCACAGACTGGATATAAGTAAAGAGACACTGGAGATAGATAATCTATAGGTGGGTGTGCTGAGGTACATTCAGTAGTCTGCTTACCAAGGTAGGAGGAAAGCTGCAGCCACACTGACTCCTGCCGCCACAGAGACCACATAGGCCACAATGAGACTGCTTTCTATGCAGACGATCAGGATCATGAATGGCACTGCCCACTGCAGAGAGAGACGCATAGGATAGACATGAAATGAGGCATGAGAGAGAGTTCCATAACACAACACCTTTGAGATGAAACTCCACACCAACACACACTGCTCACCGTGATGCCAATGTAGACGGCAGTCTTCTTCCCAAATCGGATCAGGAACCACTGCCAGAATGGAATGGACAAAGTCCCAGAGAGCTAGAAATAAAACACCAAAGAAGAGCATTAAGATATCTAACTTTTAAACAATTTCCATAAAAATGAATAGAAATACTTGTGGGATACAATGTGGGAACAGAATAGGTCAGACTGACCGATGGGCTAAAAGGTCATGGGAGAAGGACAATGTGCCCTTTATTTAACCCTGCTGGGGGTACATGACCCTTGAACTCTTATAGAGGTGTGGTCAACCGGTGTGTCAAATGATCACACAAGGATTAGCGAGTGGCTGAGCAACTAGCACTATGGGAAATATCAAACAATTCATCAGTGCTGACCAAAACCAGCAGCATCTAAGGACCTAGCCTTGCATGTATGGCAGTTTGAGGGTTTGGCTAAAACACAAACAGATCTGGTGACATCTCCTGCTCCAGTAGCCAGGCCAGGGCAGGGCAGCTCTAGATCCTACTCAGTCAGATAGAGGCGACGGTGCAGAATAGAAAAGCGAGGGTTCCCATGGTGGTGCTGACAGATCGCCTGGGCAACAAAGGCCCCTCTGTGCTCCTTTCTCTCGCCGATGGAGTGTGTGAGAGGGGGACAGGTTCCCAGGGGCCACAACAACAACACCTCTAACCCCAAAAATGTGCCCTTTCATCCCCATGGCAACACGTCTCCTTGCGTGAAGAAAAAACAAAAACGGTTCCGAAAACACCATGGACACATAGACATTACTCTACCCCACAAGGTGACCTTTCAGTCTTAATGTACAGAATGTGTGTTATGCCTTTAGTGGGCGGGGGGGGGTGATTTTCTCAGAGAATAATAGACTACACTCACCATAATGACCAGCAGAATGTTCTGGAAGTCATTTCTAAAGCCCAGGGTGTAGGTGATGAACAGGGCAAAGTTCCCCTCCAGGAGCTGCCAGGAAGAGAGCAATACAATACACCTCAAACACTGAATGAACAGGAAGTAGGTCTAATATACATACAGAAAACTAAACACCAAGGTTACACACCCTATAGCTAGTCATAAAGAATTGTTTGTTTGGTTGTTTATGTGTGTGTTTAACTGTAGCCCATCTATGAGTGTGACTCACCATGAAAGCCAGTGAGGTGAAGAGGAATCCCATGACCAGTTTGACATACGGCCCATATCCCATCACCATCCTCACGCCCTCAAAGAACGACATGGGTTCGGTCTTCAGACGCCCACACTCTAGGACCAAAACAAAGATGGCGATTAAATCTAACTGATTAGGTGCACTGTGCCAAACATCAGCTGAAGACTTATCTGATATTCTTTCTTATCCCTCATCCATGGCATTTAGAGACTGCCAAAATATGACCCTCTCCTAGTTACTTATAACAAAATAATTCTTGGAACATTTGCGGGTTGAGAGAAAGTGGAAAAGTTTGCCTGTGGATAACAAACAGAAATCTTTCAAACAATGTTTGAAGTACGTCATTGTAAAGATATTCTGATAAGAGAAAAAATGTAAAATAAAATCAGTTAATCAATTCCCACCTTCCTGCTCTCTGACTCCCAGGAACAGGACTGCAGCACAGAGAACGTACATGGTACAGATGACTGCTGAGGCGATGAGGTAGGCTTGTTTCTGTTAGGGGGACAGGAGGAGCAGGGGTAGGGGCACATTCCACTTCTAACGTTACTATAACAGTGTTATGCCATGTTATACAACATGACATACCTAGGGTTCCCCACTCACCGTTTCATCCAGGGAGATGTGGGTGATGTTGAAGTCTGACCCCAGCAGTGTGGAGTTACCGTTGTCAAGGACATCCAGGTCACCTGGGAGACAGGGGGCGATCGCCCCGCCCACAATCTGCCCCTGGATTGCTGTGCCAACCACTGTTCCCAGCACCTCCACTGTCATACCTGAACAAGAGAGTGGGATGGGGAGAGTGAGAAAGAGCCGAATGAAGACCTCACATTACGCTACATAACCGTAAAGATGTCCAGGTTGACATACGGTAGGCAGTGGCAGAGTCCCTCTCTTTCTGGTCCATGCTGATGAACATGGTGAGCGCTGAGTACGGCACATGGAAACACTGCACACAGGAAAAAAACATCAGCATTGCTGGCACAATAACCATGAAACCACATTACAGTAACAATCAATAGGGATTGAGTAACAATGTATTGTAACATGTGTCCCTTCTTATCAATAAAACAAGAGACTGTATATAGGCGAGACTGACCGTCTGCAGAGACTGGAAGAGGCAGTAGAAGACCAGGTACCACAGGACCTTCCCCTGCTCCACCGGAGGGACATACCAGATCAGGAAGTAGGTGAGCACTGCAAACGGAGTGGAGATGAGGATCCTGAGGGAAAAACAGGAGAGTATCAATACAATGTAATGATGGATGAGCATTTAAAATGTGTGGGTGTTTGAGTAGGTCTATTTCATCTCTGTGACTGGAAAATTATAGTGAAATATTATACAAACACAATTTACTACAGTATTGAAGTGAATATTTCTTCTCACAATGATGATTTCCATGAGTCCTTGCCAGATGACGTAAATTAGTGACACTTGGTAGCGATGGCAGTAGTGGTAGCCGAGTTTGGGTCACTAACTTACATCATCTGCACAGGGTTGAGATTCTCTCTCCCCCTCTCCATTGAAAGCAGGTATTTGTGAATAATCCCTTAATCATCCGTTGTTTGGGGCTGTGTGTGGAGAATGGGCTCAGTGGCCGTTCACTGTGCCAGCTAGGAGACTGTGGTGGGCTGTACTTATGGTGGCGCCATACTGACCCTGCCTCACCCCACTCTACAGCCACAATCACACAATACACCTGACCAGCAGACCAATCCATTCCAGCTAGAGTAGCAGAACAACCATAGAGAACTATGAATCCACTACTGGGTTTCCAGAAGACAAGTCAACTAAAAAATAGACGTTGGGGGCATTGATGGAATGGTATTTTGGAGACAAGTATCTACTGACTAAGACATTTCTATGCCAGCAGGGCAGTGGGTGTTCGTCTCAGCCCCTCACTGATCTCAGCAAAATACACAGTTGAGAACAGCAGTCACTGTAACATTACATGCTCATCTGCCAAGTGTTTTAATTACTACAACATTAATACTGAACAACAATCTCTTTCTAATAAGTCGTGTTTCTTTCCATCAGTCCTCGGTGTTTGAGCCTACAGTCCCCAGGGGGACTATCATCTCATTGAACTGAAAATGCGTGTTTGTTTATGTTACACGACACATGTCGACCCCACTCACGCATGGCCAGTCAATGGTAGTGGCAATCCTCTGTAGCCAACATTCACTGAACTGGGGAAGCCCCATATAAGCACCCTCTGTCTGCTTCCTTCGCGTACATGGGCTGACTGAATGGGGTTAATAAGAGTCAATAGGCTGATCTGACTGGAAATAGAGGTCAGATATCTCCTAGATTGTCTGTGTTTTGTACACTGTCACTATGGTTGAATACACAAAGCTCACAGCAAGAGCACGACAGCAGCCCCACACCAATGACCTTGAGGTGACGCCCTAGCTACACAACGACGTAGGCGGGACAAGAGGAAAAGGCTCAAGGTTTTATTTTGCAAACAGACTTGATCACCACCTGTCTGTGAGAAACATTACTGTGCTTCTTCAAGTTAGGTCAACATTGACTTATCAAGCTCCTAATACTTCAGGGAGAGAGAGACTATTAAAGTACTTATCAGAGTCCATTAAGAGAACACTGTGTTTTCTCTATTACAACAATGATCCTTTTTATGTTATTTTTGTGACATCCAATCTGATAAATGAATTACTCAGCTATCCGTCTGTCTGGCAGGCAGCTACATGGAAGTAAAAGGAAGGCTGTCTATTTTCACTGTGTATGACATCAATATTCACATTCTAGAGAGGTCTAGAATTCCACAGGCTGTTTATGACTCGGGAATACAATTCTGGGAAAAACATATTCCACTAATAGCGCTAATTAAAAAGGCAGGGGCATTCAGAAGGGAAAATAGCTTTAGTCAAGGTTTAGTTAAGTGATGCATCTCCTTGTCTGTGTTCAGGCTCTGATAAGAATTCGCTGGGGGATTTGTGATGGTTTACACACAGACCAGAAACCTCCTAACAATGACCTCATTGACATTCAGCCAATAATCTCCCCTCTACTTGACCTGCGGTAACCTCTCTCTGTATCAGCCAGCCCGCTCCCCAACTGCCATCTCACACACACCCCCATTGGCCTAAATCGAGTGGTGTGTTGAGGGCTGGACCAATAGGAGAGGGTGAAGCCGGTTTTCTCCCTCTACACTTGCAGCTCAGGCACACCAGGCAGCCTATTGTACGTCACATGCCCAGGGTCTTAAGATATCAAGTAAATCCAGTTGTTACCACCATGAATAAACCTCCTTTATCGATGCCATTCCTAGCAAGTCACAGTATTATGCCAAATATGAATTGCAACCACAAAAGGTCAATATCTCCTTGTATCAAAGTATGTGAAATTAACAGGTGGGCCTTCTTAAAAGTTAATTTGTGGAATTGCTTTCCATCTTAATGCGTTTGAGCCAATCAGTTGTGTTGTGACAAGGTAGGGGTGGTATACAGAAGACAGCCCTATTTGGTAAAAGACCAAGTCCATATTATGGCAAGAACAGCTCAAATAAGCAAAGGGAAACGACAGCCCATCATTACTTTAAGAGATGAAGGTCAGTCAATGTGGAATATTTCAAGAACTTTGAAAGTTTCTTCAAGTGCAGTCGCTAAAACCATCCAGCGCTATGATGAAACAGGTTCTCATGAGGACCGCCACAGGAAAGACCCAGAATGACCTCTGCTGCAGACGATAAGTTCATTAGAGTTACCAGCCTCAGAAATTGCAGCCCAAATAAATGCTTCAGAGTTCAAGTAACAGACACATCTCAAAATCAACTGTTCAGAGGAGACTACGTGAATCAGGTCTTCATGGTCAAATTGCTGCAAAAAAACTACTACTAAAGGACACCAATAAGAAGAAGAGACTTGCTTGGGCCAAGAAACACGAGCAATGGACATTAGACCGGTGGAAATCTGTCCTTTGGTCTGATGAGTCCAAATTTGAGATTTTTAGTTCTAACCGCCGTGTCTTTGTGACAAGCAGAGTAGGTGAACGGATGATCTCTGCATGTGTGGTTCCCACCATGAAGCATGGAGGAGGAGGTGTGATGGTGTGGGGGTGCTTTGCTGGTGACACTGTCGGTGATATATTTAGAATTCAAGGCACACTTAACCAGCATGGCTACCACAGCATTCTGCAGCGATACGCAATTCCCATCTGGTTTGCGCTTAGTGGGACGATCATTTGTTTTACAAAAGGACAATGACCCAACACCTCCAGGCTGTGTAAGGGCTATTTGACCAAGAAGGAGAGTGATGGAGTGCTGCATTAGATGACCTGGCCTCCACAATCACCCAACCTCAACCCAATTGAGATGGTTTGGGATGAGTTGGACCGCAGAGTGAAAGAAAAGCAGCCAACAAGTGCTCAGCATCTGTGGGAACTCCTTCAAGACAGTTGAAGAATCTAAAAGATCAAATATATTTTGATTTGTTGAACACCCTTTTGGTTACTACATGATTCCATGTGTTATTTCATAGTTTTGATGTCTCACTATTATTCTACAATGTAGAAAATAGTAAAAATAAAGAAAAACCCTTGAATGAGTAGGTGTGTCCAAACTTTTGACTGGTACTGTATGTCACCCACCACTAGGCTTAGTCTCGCTTAAGGCATCTGGGGCACAAGCAAAGAATTATAAATCAATTTCTATGGGCACAGGCTTCAAAGTACTCAGAGCCTTTGGTGGAAACTTCCAGTGCCAGCACAGAACAACAAAGTGAAAAGCACCTGGGCATTCCAGAAATAAATGAGGTCCTCTAGAGCTAAATAAGACAGCCTTGTTCCAGTCTGTCCTGGTTTGCACCCAGATGAGAAGGTAAAAGCTACAACAACCTAAGACGGACAATGGCAAACAGCAGATAAAGATAGAGTAATAAAGTTGATAGCGACTGATGTAAAATAGAGAGCAAATTAGGCATATCACTGCAATTCAGTGACAGCCTGATCTCTCTATTCAAACTGTTCCACCTCAGCGTCGTTGTCACGATTACCGCCCATATTTCAATTACAACTACTGTTTTCTCTCTATTCGTGACGAGAGGTTTTGCTTTTGTTCTATTTTCCTCTCCTCTTTCATTCCTGCCTACTGTAATATGTTCGCTGGGTGACCGAGGCAGAGGCACCTACCAGGGCATCATCCGGCCACACCTGGTCCATCTGCTCCGACTAACCAGGAAGCCCACCGTTGGGTCCGTCACTGCATCCCAGGCCCGGCCCACAAACAAGATGATAGAGGCATATAATGGGTCCAGCTATGGAGAGACAAAGATAAAGGGAGATAAATAAGGTGTGTGGGGGGGGGTAGAATATAAATTATTTGAGTCATTGTCTGTCAGACCACTACAATCACAGACATCAGCCATCACCTCTCCTCACAGAACAAAGAGTGGCTATTGAAACAGAAATAAAACAGAGGCATAACTCTGTTGGATTGCATCTTAGCAACAAGATGACTAAGACAATATTTGAAAAGTTGCCAAGGTCATGTTAAGAAATGATACATGGCCAGGCCACATTGGCAACATTACCATCTGAACAATGTGGTGTTTAAGTCCATTCCAATGAGCTCATTAGCTCACTGGTTGAATGAGTTGTATTCAGTGAGAGCACTACAGTGAGCACAGTGTACAGTCTATCACTTGCTAATTGAGTGACAAAGCAAAGCAGTGGGAGTCAGAATTAATTTGCTTCACTAGATGAGTCATGCCAAAGTCTGTTAAAATGATACCAGATCTTTGGCATTGCCCTTAAAGTCATCTTCCAGTGACTTCTGAACTTTTCCTGTTGAGAAGCTTTTCAAGTATAAATACAGTAAAGTACACACACTAAAGGGTAAAACAAAGTATGTTTTGAGCATGTTTAGACAACTGCAAATTTCAAGGAGTATGGCATTCAAGGAGTTGGTCGGATGGTGACTTTGTGATGTCATTGGTTCCATCTGAATCCCATCTCACTCACCTGGGCCACATCCAGCAGGTAGATCTGGAGAAAGAAGCCCAGCGCGCTGCCTGTGATCTGGTAGGGAGCCCCTCCGATGGCATAGCACAACTTACTGCACATTGACAGACGGCCATTGTTGTCCCTCCGCTGGAAAATAGGGAGAGAAGACGCACATAGCATGACAATAGTACACAATGTTTTGTTATAGACTAAACACAGATTTAAAAAGAAAATCTGAATATTGTGAAAGCATTGGATTTTTATGGGTTGCTAATGATGCACAGTTTAGCTGTTGTGATACAGGATCTTTGTAGGTCTATATCCAACTCGGCCTTTGTATTAAAAACTGACAAAATGTTGGAGGCATCACTTGGGTATATGAGCATCACTTCTTTGATCATGTAGAATTTCTCTGTGCAGGATCTAACTGTACAGGAAGTGGATTTGATCATTTGAACTGGGTCTTGATTGCTCAGTCGAGGTAAATACACATCTGGCCAATCTCACCCACTTGGCCCTTTGAGTGTCCGGTTTATTTCAGAGACTTCTGGCCCAACAGCGGCTAGTAAAACAACATGTCTCATTGTGAGACCAAGATTGGCCAACGCTCCTCACCCCACCACTGAATGTCAGATTAGTACCAAATCCCTCTGACTATGCAGTCTGGGCCACTACGAGTTTAGAAAGTGGTGTGAGACTGGGAGGTCACTGTAGTTCAGCCACTGTATAACTCTGCCTGGTGCCGGAGGCAGCGATTGGCTCTGGCTATGGGATGATCAGGCATTCCGAGATTCCATCAGTGGCCTGAGCTGAGGCCACCAACAGTCAGCAGACAGTCAGGAGTGCACACCCCCCCCCCCCCCATCCTTCCCATCACAAACACATCCTGTTGGTCAATGAGTAAATACACCCAGTCCAACAGCCAATCAATGTAAAGAGCATCTAGCCAGTCTGACACCATGCGTTCTGTCAGTATTGAGAGCAGACACCTGCTTTTACATGCTTCTCTGACCTCTTCATGGTACTTTCCCTGGTGAAATATACCCCCATAGAACAGGAATTATGTCCCATATTGCCTTCAGGAATGTGGCCTAAAGACATCATGTGTAGGACAAATTGTATGGAAAATACCATATAACACTGACACCTCTAAAATGGTGTTGAGGTAACACACATGGCACCTCCCTGAAATGCAGAATGAAGGGTGAATAGCCTTTGAGCTCCTCAGGCAGACCTGGGACTGACCAGGAGGTTAAACCTGAAGAAGCAAGTCCTGCACTATGGCCAAAAAGAAACACTGGGAATAAACCTGGTACAAGGAAATCCAGACATCTTGTTTGTATGACAGCACATCAGTTAGCCCCATAGAGACATACAGTACACAGAGACATCCAGTATATTACTGACGTCATGTCAGTGAACATCAGTAAAACAGACTTATTTGGTTCTTATTATATGCATTGTGTCTCTGTTTTTTTAGTTTAGGTCATTTAGCAGACGCTTTACCCATAGAGATTTACAGTAGTGAGTGCTTACATTCTCGTACAGGTCCCCGTGGGAACCGAATCCACAACCCTGGCGTTGCAAGCGCTATGCTCTACCAACTGAGCCACATGGAGGGACATGACAGTTTGTCTACATCAGCCGACATTGGAAACATTATTCTTCAGACAAAATCCTATTCCTAGCTAAAATACGGGTTTAATGAAGGCATGTCCCTTTAAAACCGGTAAAGTTTTTTTCTCTGAACAGCTGCACCAAGACAGCTGGTCTACCATGGTGAAAATCAAGCCCCATCGATGAAGCTCGAGAATATTTGGTGTGATGAAAATATTTGGTGTGATGATGTCCAATCATGTAATATATGGTTTAGCCACAGTTAGACCATTATAAGCCACTCATTGTTAATGTCTATCCCATGAAGGCTATTTGGGGCTTGAAACGGGACTGAAATATAAGTAATTGCAATAGCCTATAATGGCATCGTATGCCTTTCTGCCAATTAGGACAGCGGTCTGATTGGGAAAACCGTTAGTTTCGCTGTTAATAGCGTAGCTATATCAAACCCGCCTCAATTGTATACCGTTTCATTGTTAAAATATTTTTGTGAATTTGTGTGCGTTGAAAACTCCATTATAATAACGCCTACGGCTACAATAGACTACCCATATCCCTCAATGTGATGCAAATTAATAGATTGCTGGTCAAATAATAATTTGCTGATATCTATAGTCTAAATAAAGACAATTTATTATGCTACAAATAAATAGCCCTAAAATTATCGTACTTACCTTGGCAATTTTGATTCCATCTTGACTTATTGGTTTTGTTGGTAATAGACTTGCCGCGGCATATTGCTCCGCACCCTCTCCTTTTGCCATATCGTTTAAAATCGATAAAATGTTAAAAGCCTTTGATGTTTCTATTCTCCTCACTGAACCTTGAAACCGCGCGAGTACCTTAAGTAGCCGTTTGAGCTCTGAGTTCCACACTCAATTTGGTACGCTGGTGTCCTTGGTTTGACGTTGGATACATTCATTTTCAATGATTGCACGCGTGAAATGTGCGGAGGATTGTGGGAACATGGGCGGCAAGACCGCTGCTAGCAGAGCGAGTTTTAAAAGTTCACTCTGCTCAATTTCATGAAAATGTGATGCGGCCACTGCTGACTTTAACCAATCAGGCGAGGAGCATATGTTTGCTTGATAATCTTCATGAAACATACCCCATTCAAAACAGAAGATGTGATATGTTACCTGTAAAACAAATGTAAGGAAATATTTAGATGACCCCCCTTTCAAATAGACTTAATTGACCACTTATTTGCAGGTATAGGCTACCTTTTATAAAAAACCAAGCGGTCAAACAGGGAAATGGTCCCACTCATTTTCCCACTATTTAGTTTCCTCTATAGCATAGGGTATTTTAGGAACACTTCAAATAAAACCTGTGTTTTGTGTAGGATTGCCCTGGTGTGACTATTTGATAACCCTGTAAATCACTCTAGGACAAGCTGACTTTTATTAATATATTTGCCTGTTTTACCCACAAAAAAGGAAATGCTAATTAGCTGCTAATGTGGCATTCATAAAGAACAAATGCCATGATGCTCTGGACGAGACTGCCGAATCAAGGCAAAGGTAAAAATCTCTGGATTAACTATCTAATGTTAGCTAAATGTAGTAATAAATAAATCGGCTACATTTCTTTAAATTGACAATTCTGTAAACTGTCTTGTGCAAGTTTTAAATTGACTCAATACCTGTAAGCAAATGTGTCAGCCAGAGATGGCATGCAGGAGCTTGCAGGGATTTGTAGTTTTGCATCATGTCTACTTTGATGCTAATTTGCATTTTCAAATCTGAGAGTAAATAGAGCCGAATATATTGATAAAAGTCACCTTGTCCAAGAGAGATTTACATAGTTGTCAAACTTCACACCAGGGTAAGCCTGCATGACCCACAGCTCTTATTTGAAGTGTTCCTCTATGGGAAAAATGAGTGTTGGAAAAACGATTGGAACCATTTCCCTGTTTGACTGCAATGTTGTATGGGTATTATGACACCACTGCGGGGCTCTATAGGGATGGGTGGGAGGTGTTGTTAAACCATGGGGACTGTTTGCTGTTCAAATTAGGGACGTGTTAAACAATGGAAGTGTTCATGAATTTACCTACAAAAAAGCCATTCACACAGACCCAATACCTGGATTTTAGTTACAGGGCCTGCGAAAATGCAGAAATCATGACTAGGTCTTTAGTAGGCTACACCTTCCAACCCAATACTTTTTCCAGACAACTTTGGCATCCCGCCAACTTTTTGCTGACTTTTCTTTATATATGAAAGGTATTGCCAGCAACAAAGCCTCTACTTTAATTTCCGCCAACCGACCTAGTCATGATTGCGGTAAAGTTCTGCCAAATATGAAATGTAGCTGTAATGCTGAGGTGGCATTGGCACTCACTACGCTCATAAGCTCTTGATGATTGCTCCGCAGCACCTGTTACTACTGTTCTCTTGGCAGTTCTAAACTTTGGAGGCATGTCACTTCACCCATCTCTTCGCATAGCTCACCACATGCAGTGTTTTCTTAAGCACAACTGGATGGATCCATAAAGAATTACTGTGGGAATAAGTGGCGCAGTGGTCTAAGACACTGCATGTCAGTGTAAGAGGAGTCACTGCAATATCTGGTTTGAATCCAGGCCTCATGACATCTGGCTGTGATTGGGAATTCTATAGGGCGGTGCACAATTGGCCCGCCGGGGTAGGCTGTCATTGTAAGTTAGAATTTCTTCTTAACTGACTTGCCTAGTTAAATAATGATAATGCAATTGAGGTCATGAAATTGTTGTTTACTGAAACTCCCTAAGTCATCCAATCGTTATAGCCTAATACGTTCGAAGCAATAGCCTACCCACGTGTGATCAACTATTTTGGTACCATATGATAAATCAATCAATGTCAGATTATTCTTTTCACTGAACCTCCATTTGGATATTGGTTAGGCTACAATGAGGCTGTGGAAATGTTAGCTAAGTTGAGGTGAGTGCTGCTCATGATCATCTTGTCTATTTGGCTCATTTATTAGTATTAATCAGAACATTTTGCCAGCATGTTATCTAGCTTAAAGATGCATTATGTAGAAATCACTTTGTGATTCCTGGTTGCTAAAATTCTAATAGTTCACCTAAATTCAGTTTATGTGTGTCACGTTCTGACCTTTAGTTCCTTTGTTTTGTCTTTATTTAGTATGGTCAGGGCGTGAGTTGGGGTGGGCAGTCTATGTTTGTATTTCTATGTTTTTCTATTTCTGTGTTTGGCCTGATATGGTTCTCAATCAGAGGCAGGTGTTAGTCATTGTCTCTGATTGGGAACCATATTTAGGTAGCCTGTTTTGTGTTGGGTTTTGTGGGTGGTTGTCTTCTGTCTTTGTGTTCTATGCACCAGATAAGACTGTTTCGGTTTTGCCACATTTGTTATTTTGTATTTTGTAGTGTTCACGGTTTTGTCGTTATTAAACATGATGAACACTAACTACGCTGCGTCTTGGTCCGATCCCTGCTACACCTCCTCTTCAGATGAAGAGGAGGAAATCTGCCGTTACAATGTGACAACAAGTATGGTGTACTGTAGAGAATCATTGTAACATCTAAACCGCTGTGAAATATATTTTCCATAACCCAAAATGTTGTATTTTCAGTTGTTTGAATCTGGTGTACAAAACCGAAAATAAAAGATGCAAAAAGTTAACTTGGGAAGCATAGAAAAAGCACGTTTTAAAAATAACTTTTTTTGTATGACAGTTCCACACGTTGCCCTGATGCAAGTTGTGTGGGAAACATCTTATTTGTATTTTATTCTGTTATATTTCATTATATTCTTAGCCTACTCTAAAATATGTGTTGACTGTGATCAAATCAAATTTTATTTGTCACATGCACCGAATACAACAGGTGTAGTAGACCTTACAGTGAAATGCTTACTTACAAGCCCTTAACCAACAATGCAGTTTTAAGAAGAAAAAAAGGGTTAAGAAAGTATTTACTAAAATAAACTGAAGTAAAAAATGTATAAATAAAATAAAAAATGAAAATAATTAAGGAGCAACAACAACTAAACAGTAGCGAGGCTATATACAGGGGGTACCGGTACAGAGTCAATGTGCTGGGGAACTGGTTAGTTGAGGTAATTGAGCTATGTACATGTAGGTAGAGGTAAAGTGACTATGTATGGATAATAAACAGAGTAGCAGCCTGTGTAAAAATGGGGGTGGGGTGGGGACAATGCAAATAGTCTGGGTAGCCATTTCATTAGCTGTTCCTCTGACACCGCCTGGTATAGAGGTCCTGGATGGCAAGAGGCTTGGCCCCAGTGATGTACTGGGACATACGCACTACCCTCTGTAGTGCCTTGCGGTTGGAGGCAGAGCAGTTGCCATACCAGGCGGTGATGCAACCAGTCAGGATGCTCTTGATGATGCAGCTGTAGAACATTTTGAGGATCTGAGGACCCATGTCAAATATTTTTATTGTCCTGACTGACTGAAAATACTTTTCAGCCTAAGTGTGTCTTGTCTGTTTAATGAACAAAATAACTGTTGATTTCATGTGCATGGCGCAGGCTGCACAGACCAGTAACATAATTAAAATATGATAATAAAAAATACATTTTATTAGTCTTATGTAATGTTTTAGACCCTGCCTAAAACAAACTAATAGTGGATTTCTTTGTGATGGTGCATATTCAATGGATTTTTTAAACAGTTAAATGCAACTAAATGTCATTGAAAATGTAATCTATGTAATCCCTAAAAGTAATTACAACAGGTCAAGGCAGGCAGGGGTCAATAATCTAGAGTAGTGGGGCAAAGGTACAGGACGGCAAGCAGGCTCAGGTCAGGCAGAGGCCAGTAATCAAGAGGTGGGGAAAAGGTACAGGCTGGCAGGCAGAGTGGTCAGGCAGGCGGGCTCGTGGTTAGGCAGTCGGGCTCAGAGACAGGACAGGCAAGGGTCAAAACCATTAGGTCGAGAAAAAGAGAGACTGGGGAAAAGCAGGAGCTGAGACAAAACGCTGGTTAACTTGACAAACAAGACGAACCGGCAACAGACAAACAGAGAACACAGGTATAAATGAATACACAGGGGATAATGGGGAAGATGGGTGACACCTGGAGGGGGGTGGAGACAATCACAAAGACAGGTGAAACAGATCAGGGTGTGACACTCATGAGAGGGACAGAAACAATAACTTGAATGCTGCATACTCAAAGAAAGGTTCTAATCTCACCTTTCTGGTAAAAATAATTATAAATTGCTGAGGTGTAGTTACTTTTGAGGACACAAGCTCAAGTCCACAGTACAAATATAATAAAATATGAAAATATGAATATTTTTTTATGATGTATTTCCTATTCAACAAAACTGTATGAATAAGGCTTGAAATTACTTAATTGCTTTCTAAATATAGCATCATCAAATAATAAAATATAAGATTTCACCTTCCTCATGACTGTAAAAGGCATATTTGTATGTTTGGTGTTAGAGAAAATGTGTATATTTTCTAAGGTCTCTCTTGATTAAAACTTCTGCACCCATCGCTGTGAACTTCTCACATAGCTCTAGATTGGCTTCCTGAACTCCTTAGGAACTCTCCTTTCATCTCATATTAATCTTGTCAGCCTATGACAAACAGAAAGTGCTTTTTTGTTTAAAATCTATGAATTATTTTAGATTAATCTCTGAATGTGCTACTATGATGAAACCACTCTCACCTGTTGCGCTACAATGTAATAATTGCAGGCATCTGCTTTGTCAGTGGCTGTGATGTAGGGTTCAGCCAGGAGTTGATGGACGGTCGGAGGAAGAGTAAATTAAATGGTAAGAGATCCATCCCAGCTTCAAGTGGTTCAGATTTCACATCCTACTTCGCACAGGTGCAA
This sequence comes from Salvelinus alpinus, assembly GCF_045679555.1. Classification (NCBI taxonomy): domain Eukaryota; kingdom Metazoa; phylum Chordata; class Actinopteri; order Salmoniformes; family Salmonidae; genus Salvelinus; species Salvelinus alpinus. Next base: position 23,441,674 of record NC_092110.1, read on the forward strand.
AACATATACTACCGTGTCCGTGGGAACAAGGGCTATTGCTTAATGCATGCCATTTTGATCTATGGTATCTGCAGATCGATTTATAAGTGAAAATGTTGGTCAGACCCGGTACCAGAACTAGAACCTTACATCGAAGATATATTAACTCAGTGAGTCGCACTGGTAACACAGGCACGTTTGGGACTTCTAACCCATTTTAAACTTTGTGTGTTTGAGCTATTTCTGGGTTGCAACATTTGATTTATCTATGTATTCTGCATCTGTAGATACCAACCAGTAGTCTGTGTGAATAATGGGGGCTGAGCCAGAGCGGTGTTTGTGAGACAAGGGCAAATCCTGAAGTGGCCCAGAGCTGGATCTTTTTACAAAAACGCCTGTAGAGTCTGAATGGTTAGAGCTACAAATACTATTAAAAGCTATCTATGAAAAGCTGAGACTCCCACGAACAAGCACATGTAACAAACTACACAAGAGTCATTAGAAGGTACTGTGTCTATAATGCTGTAAGCTCACAGTTGCTGTCACAAACTCAAAACTCAAAAATTCCCAACTGAGCAAACATTTTCAGTATGTACAGCATTCATATAAATTAGTGTGTTTTTGGTCTTTGTATGAAAGGGATAATAGTTCTGCCTGTAATTTGTTCCAGGCAAGCAAAACCAAAAAACATGGCGCAAAGCCAATCATCGCTGTGTCTGGTTTTCCAATTCTATTTGATGATGTTTCTTTGCTAGAATACAGAGACAAAATCAGAAGGTCAATGGCATGGAGAAGAATTGCAGAGATTGTTGGTGAAGATGGTGGGTGAAGAGATATTTCCCAACGTTTTCTTGTGCTGCTAGCTAGCTATGAACCTCAATCAACCTAAACCTAAACTTCAAAACTGTTATCAAAGCCAACATTTGTGAATGTGTTGACTAAATTAAATTGTGAAATGTGAACACAAAAGGATAGAATTCAACAGTAACACACATTATAACATTGCAAATGAAACACCTAAGAATGAATTTCCCATATAGTATGCTGCTATATTATCCATTATGATTGTCATATATTATAGCTCATGGCTCTTTCATTATACCTGTGTCATGACATTGATGATTAAAGCTCACGTCCTGTAAAATACATAGGCCTACATGTACACTACCGGTCAAAAGTTCTAGAACACCTACTCATTCAAGGGTTTTTCTTTATTTTTTACTATTTTCTACATTGTAGAATAATAGTGAAGACATCAACGAATGACAGGAGTGTGCAAAGCTGTCATGAAGGCAAAAGGTGGCTTTTGAAGTATCTCAAATATAAAACTTTTTTTTTAAACACTTTTTTGGTTACTACATGATTCCATATGTGTTATTTCATAGTTTTGATGTCTTCACTATTATTCTACAATGTAGAAAATAGTAAAAATAAAGAAAAACCCTTGAATGATATGCATACTGAAGACAAATATAAACAAAACATGTAAAGTGTTGGTCCCATGATTAATGAAATAAAAGATCCCCGAAATGTTCCATACACACACAATGTACATCCATTTTAGTGAACATTTCTCCTTTGCCATTATAATCCATCCATCTGACAGGTGTGGCATATCAAGAAGATGATTAAACAGCATGATCATTACACAAGTACACCTTGTGCTGGGGACAATACAAGGCCACTCTAAAATGTGCAGTTTTATCACACAACACAATGCCACAGATGTCTCAAGTTTTGAGGGAGCATGCAATTGGCATGCTGACTGCAGGAATGTCCACCAGAGTTGTTGTTTATTTCCTATTCAACAAAACTGTATGAATAAGGCTTGAAATTACTTAATTGCTTTCTAAATATAGCATCATCAAATAATAAAATATAAGATTTCACCTTCCTCATGACTGTAAAAGGCATATTTGTATGTTTGGTGTTAGAGAAAATGTGTATATTTTCTAAGGTCTCTCTTGATTAAAACTTCTGCCCCCATCGCTGTGAACTTCTCACATAGCTCTAGATTGGCTTCCTGAACTCCTTAGGAACTCTCCTTTCATCTCATATTAATCTTGTCAGCCTATGACAAACAGAAAGTGCTTTTTTGTTTAAAATCTATGAATTATTTTAGATTAATCTCTGAATGTGCTACTATGATGAAACCACTCTCACCTGTTGCGCTACAATGTAATAATTGCAGGCATCTGCTTTGTCAGTGGCTGTGATGTAGGGTTCAGCCAGGAGTTGATGGACGGTCGGAGGAAGAGTAAATTAAATGGTAAGAGATCCATCCCAGCTTCAAGTGGTTCAGATTTCACATCCTACTTCGCACAGGTGCAAAACATATACTACCGTGTCCGTGGGAACAAGGGCTATTGCTTAATGCATGCCATTTTGATCTATGGTATCTGCAGATCGATTTATAAGTGAAAATGTTGGTCAGACCCGGTACCAGAACTAGAACCTTACATCGAAGATATATTAACTCAGTGAGTCGCACTGGTAACACAGGCACGTTTGGGACTTCTAACCCATTTTAAACTTTGTGTGTTTGAGCTATTTCTGGGTTGCAACATTTGATTTATCTATGTATTCTGCATCTGTAGATACCAACCAGTAGTCTGTGTGAATAATGGGGGCTGAGCCAGAGCGGTGTTTGTGAGACAAGGGCAAATCCTGAAGTGGCCCAGAGCTGGATCTTTTTACAAAAACGCCTGTAGAGTCTGAATGGTTAGAGCTACAAATACTATTAAAAGCTATCTATGAAAAGCTGAGACTCCCACGAACAAGCACATGTAACAAACTACACAAGAGTCATTAGAAGGTACTGTGTCTATAATGCTGTAAGCTCACAGTTGCTGTCACAAACTCAAAACTCAAAAATTCCCAACTGAGCAAACATTTTCAGTATGTACAGCATTCATATAAATTAGTGTGTTTTTGGTCTTTGTATGAAAGGGATAATAGTTCTGCCTGTAATTTGTTCCAGGCAAGCAAAACCAAAAAACATGGCGCAAAGCCAATCATCGCTGTGTCTGGTTTTCCAATTCTATTTGATGATGTTTCTTTGCTAGAATACAGAGACAAAATCAGAAGGTCAATGGCATGGAGAAGAATTGCAGAGATTGTTGGTGAAGATGGTGGGTGAAGAGATATTTCCCAACGTTTTCTTGTGCTGCTAGCTAGCTATGAACCTCAATCAACCTAAACCTAAACTTCAAAACTGTTATCAAAGCCAACATTTGTGAATGTGTTGACTAAATTAAATTGTGAAATGTGAACACAAAAGGATAGAATTCAACAGTAACACACATTATAACATTGCAAATGAAACACCTAAGAATGAATTTCCCATATAGTATGCTGCTATATTATCCATTATGATTGTCATATATTATAGCTCATGGCTCTTTCATTATACCTGTGTCATGACATTGATGATTAAAGCTCATGTCCTGTAAAATACATAGGCCTACATGTACACTACCGGTCAAAAGTTCTAGAACACCTACTCATTCAAGGGTTTTTCTTTATTTTTTACTATTTTCTACATTGTAGAATAATAGTGAAGACATCAACGAATGACAGGAGTGTGCAAAGCTGTCATGAAGGCAAAAGGTGGCTTTTGAAGTATCTCAAATATAAAACTTTTTTTTTAAACACTTTTTTGGTTACTACATGATTCCATATGTGTTATTTCATAGTTTTGATGTCTTCACTATTATTCTACAATGTAGAAAATAGTAAAAATAAAGAAAAACCCTTGAATGATATGCATACTGAAGACAAATATAAACAAAACATGTAAAGTGTTGGTCCCATGATTAATGAAATAAAAGATCCCCGAAATGTTCCATACACACACAATGTACATCCATTTTAGTGAACATTTCTCCTTTGCCATTATAATCCATCCATCTGACAGGTGTGGCATATCAAGAAGATGATTAAACAGCATGATCATTACACAAGTACACCTTGTGCTGGGGACAATACAAGGCCACTCTAAAATGTGCAGTTTTATCACACAACACAATGCCACAGATGTCTCAAGTTTTGAGGGAGCATGCAATTGGCATGCTGACTGCAGGAATGTCCACCAGAGTTGTTGCCAGATAATTTAATGTTTATTTCTCTACCATAGCACGCCTCCAACGTCATTTTAGAGAATTTGGCAGTAGGTCCAACCGGCCTCACAACCGCAGTCCACGTGTAACCACACCAGCCCAGGATCTCCACATCTGGCTTCTTCAACACCGGGAGATAGTCTGAGATCAGCCATCCTGACAGCTGATGAATTTCTGCACAAACTGTCAGAAACCGTCTCAGGGAAGTTCATCTGCGTGCTCATCATCCTCAACAGGGCCTTAACCTGACTGCAGTTCGGCATCGTAACCGACTTCAGTGGGCAAATGCTCACCTTCGATGGCCACTGGCACGCTGGAGAATTGTGCTCTTCACGGATAAATCCCGGTTTCAGCTGTACGGGGCAGATGGCACCCACTGTGTATCTCAGTTGGCAGAGCATGGTGCTTGCAACGCCAGGGTTGTGGGTTTGATTCCCATGGGGGACAAGTTACAAAATGTATGAAAATGTAACTGTAAGTCGTGCTGGATAAGAGCGTCTGCTAAAATCAGCGGTTTGCTGATGTCAACGTTGTGAACAGAGTGTCTCGGGGGATTATGGTATGGGCAGGCATAAGTTACGGACACAATTCCTGTGATGAGATCCTGAGGCCCATTGTCGTGCCATTCATCTGCTGCCATCACCTCATGTTTCAGCATGATTATGCAAGGATCTGTACACTATTCCTGGAAGCTGAACATGCCCAATTCTTCCATGGGTTGCATACTCACCAGACATGTCATCCATTGAGCATGTTTGGGATGCTGTGGATTGACATGTATGACACCATGTTCCTGCCAATATCCAGCAACTTTACACAGCCATTGAAGAGGAGTGGGACAACATTCCTCAGGTCACAATCAATAGCCTTACCAACTCTATGTGAAGAAGATGTGTCGCGCTGCATAAGGAAAATGGTGGTGACACCAGATGCTGACTGGTTTTCTGATCCACACCCCTACTTTAAAAAAAAAGATACTATATCTGTGACCAATAGACGCATATCTGTATTCCCAGTCATGTGAAATCCATAGGATAGGCTCCTAATTTATTTATTTAAATTGACTGATTTCCTTGTATGAACTGTAACTCAGTAAAATCTTAGAAATTGTTTCATGTTGTGTTTATGCCCATTATTGAACTTTTTGACATTTCAATTACCCTACAAATTGTCAGCTCCTTATTTTCATGAATACAAGGGTTGGATATGCACTAAACAATTGTATATGTCAGAAAAAGTAATGTAGAAAATCTGGCTTATGGTTAGCCTCATATACATTATCTTCTACACCTGCATTGCTTGCTGTTTGGGGTTTTAGGCTGGGTTTCTGTACAGCACTTCGAGATATTAGCTGATGTACGAAGGGCTATATAAAATAAACTTGATTTGATTTGATTTGATCTACTGGTATCATTTTCAATTGAGGACATATAGCTTGCTCAACAATCTGCGAACAATGTGTGACAAGGACGCATTCCACATGCCCATAAGGCCACTAATGCCATACTGTAGGCCTATGGCTGCATTGGTGATGCATGCCATTATGATAAACTGAAAAATAGGTTCACATGGCTGATATAATAAGACAGTGACAATCAAATAAAACAGATTGGAGAACTCACAACTCGACAAAAAAGTAATGTTCATTTGAGAAAGCAACACAGAAGCAAAGACAAATTAGAAACAGATCCCCTTCACCCCTTTTTTTTTTGAGAAATTGTGATCTTCAATTTCCTGATTAAAAACAGGGGCTGGCTTGGTTTAAAAAATATATGTTCAACATTCTCTGTAAAAGTCAGCTTGTCATCAATTTGTAGGTATTTGAAACACTCAACCATCTCCACTGGTTGGTCGTTCACAACCTTCAAGCATGGTGCCGATCAAGTGCCCTCCACATCAATGTGGAAAAGACAAAGGAGCTGATTACATTTAACATAACATTTAAGTCATTTAGCAGACGCTCTTATCCAGAGCGACTTACAAATTGGTGCATTCACCTTATGATATCCAGTGGAACAACCACTTTACAATAGTGCATCTAACTCTTTTAAGGGGGGGGGGGGGGGGGGGGTTAGAAGGATTCCTTTCTCCTATCCTAGGTCTTCCTTAAAGAGGTGGGGTTTCAGGTGTCTCCGGAAGGTGGTGATTGACTCCGCTGACCTGGCGTCGTGAGGGAGTTTGTTCCACCATTGGGGTGCCAGAGCAGCGAACAGTTTTGACTGGGCTGAGCGGGAACTGTACTTCCTCAGAGGTAGGGAGGCGAGCAGGCCAGAGGTGGATGAACGCAGTGCCCTTGTTTGGGTGTAGGGCCTGATCAGAGCCTGAAGGTACGGAGGTGCCGTTCCCCTCACAGCTCCGTAGGCAAGCACCATGGTCTTGTAGCGGATGCGAGATTACCAATGGCAACAACTTGCCAATGTCCCAACCACTCTCTCTGGGTTGTTGGCCTGTTTAAAATAGCTGTCCCCATCTGACGTTGCATCTTTAAGAAAGAGTCCCACCAGAGCCATGTCATCCGCGTACTTGAAAAGGCTCACATTGTTTCCGTGGATCATCATCTGATTAGTGTAGATAGAGAACAACAACGGTGAAAAGACACACCCCTGGGTCAGGGTAGCATCCTCAGTCCCCTTCTGTGCCTGATAGGCAAACTGTAATGGGTCCAGTTGATCTGCTATGGACAGGGTAAGGTGCTTACTGACAACCCTTTCCATGTATTTGGCCAGAAGGGGTGTGAGAGCCACAGGTCGAAAGTCATAATAATTTTTTACATTTTCAAAATGTATGTCACTTACTTGAATAGGTTCACGCCTACGCCAATGACCACGAAACAGACAATCTTTTGGAGCAAAGTGTTGTCAAGCGGACGCACCAGTTTTGGTCAAAAAGCACTGTTAGGCTAAAGCCTCTCTACACACAAAGTCTGAGTAAGGGTTTGAGCTTGGCTAATGGGATGAGTTTTATAGCCTATGTTGATACATACTGACACGCTGAGAGGATTTCACACCAATGCATGTCCCTCTTCCGTGTTAGTATATCTTACAAGTCTCCACAGTAGTCAATGTGTCAGCAGAAAGATGTAATACCATTGTCCCACATGACTGTGTCTGTAAATAGAACTGAGTGACAGGCAGCACCATTCAGCTAGTTCCACTTTAGTGTTCCCAGGACCCACTGATGAAGGATCTAGAGAATAGCTGTTCACACCTGTGATAAAAGTAGACCTGGTACATAGTGCAGCATCACTGCCAGCATGAATTTACACTGAAATCAATCCTAAACACCATTATATGAGGTCAAGAAGAACACTGCATGTGGTCACTGCTTATCATCAAGTTGAGTGTCACTTTTTTTATTGGTCCGTTGGCCATTGCCTGTGACACAGAAAAAATCATAATGATACTCAGCTAAGACAGCTGGAAATGGATCCTCAAAGGTGTAATAAATAGTACAGTCCTCATTGGTCAATACCAAACACACCATCTAGATAGATGACCTCAGTGAGGGGATCTGGTCAGTAGATCTCAGTTTGCTTTCTATTCCTGAGTCTGGCATTTAGTGCCCATCCTGTTCAACCCTTCTCTGCAAGGAGACTGAGGAGCACATGGTGGGGGTGGGGACCTGAAATCATATACCCTCTTTCCCTAACAACCCTACGCCGCAAAACCGGGACTCATGTTACCGTAATATTTATATAATGGTATAACCCCCACTGTAACCATGGAGGCTGAAAAGCCTCATCATGATTTCATGAAAAGGATGGCTCATTGTAGGGGAACATCTTGTGTTCCTATAGCTCCTGTGGTTTTCGTGGTAACATTATTTGCAGAAAGCTCCTTGTTTTTATTTCTTGGACTGGCTCAGACTCAGACTCCTATTCAAAACGGATTATAGTTTTTACACTAGAATGCACATTGGCCTAGTCTGTAAGGTGCTTGTCAACACAAAGCCTATGACTTCCGAGCACCAATGTCAACTATACACATATGCTACTTCCTCCTCCTGTGATCATGTTTTATTAGGAAACTCAAGCTGTATGGAAACTATGTGAGTGAGTGAATGAGTGAGTGAGTGATAGGCATGCTGTATGATCTATGTGCCACATGATAAGTATTTCCGTATGGAGATAGGAGGCATGCTGCTATTGTGGAGTGAGGTCCGGCCCCCTGTCTCCCGTCACACCACCGACGCAACACTTCTATTTCTGACATCAGCTGATCTAGAGGACAGGAGGGAGAGAGGGAAGCATCAGGGGTAACCACACATGGACGGAGGGGAAGTGGACAGTGGGACTGAAATTTGGTTATAGAGGAGGGACTGTTATCACACAACAGACTTTAATGCAGTCCGTGTGTGTGTGTGTGTGTGTGAGCTTGCATGTGTGCCTCCGTGTGTGTGTGTGTGTGTGTCAGACTGAAATCAACCCTGAGAATAACTGTTAAGAACGCCCACAGTCTCAGTGAAGAAAATGTCTTAATGTCTGTTGGACATTGATGGCATTTATAAAATACATCCTGGCTGAGAGAGTGGGCAGTTTTACAGTGATTGCAGTTTTACTTTACACAATCCAATATGCCTCAGAAAATAATGGGGAAAACATCTAATTCATCTTAATAGGTGTACTTGTCTACACAAAGGGAATTAGATGCTATGCATGTCATTTTCTCTTCCTACATTCATATTTTTTTTTATCGTTTTGGACTATTTTCACAAGTATGTGGTACATACTCTTAGTACAAAACTCAAACTTGTCACACGCAGACAGTTTTTCATTTAAAACCTGTCATTGTGCATTAATTTGGATTGTAAACATCTCTCACCACATAACCATTGATTCAACATATAAGTTTATTGTGAAATGTAATAAGAACATTGGTTTAATCACCAAATCACAACATAATGATACAGTATCTTTTTAATTGAATCGTTTTAACTACCAGTTAATCCAATAGCAAACAATGCAATATACGTGTTTCAAATCGCCCTTAGAAGTGCTGAAAGTTACTGTATATGCTACAGTACTGTAAATAACAGTAGATTACAGTTTACACATTAGGCAATACACTTACATTGCCCAACAAAATAGACAGAAAATCTATAATTTCCATAATATCTATCTAATGTGTAATCAAAGGTGTGATCAATGAAGACATCCTCTACAATCATTCATGCAACCAAAATAAAATCAGATATAATTGCAACATAGGTGTACTGTCTGTAATCAAATGTAAAACATTATATGAAACAAATTAAATTAATGAAAATAAAACATAACGTTTAGCACGCATTAAAGCCTGTCTTGAGCATTTGTACATAAATTCTTACCCACATCACAGTGAATGTCCCCATTGTTCATGCACCACAGGAAAAACCTTTTGGCATGGTGAATCGAAGTTTGACATTGGTCTGCAATGATGTCGTCGCATGCCTCATCCTGAGTGGTGCAGCAGTCTAAGACACTGCATCTCAATGCAAGAGGCGTCACTACAGTCCCTGGTTCGAATCCAGGCTGTATCACGTCCGGCCATGATTGGGAGTCCCATAGGGCGGCGCACAATTGGCCCAGCGTCGTCTGGGTTTGTCCGGGGTAGGTAGTCATTGTAAATAAGAATTTGTTCTTAACTGACTTGCCTAGTTAAATAAAGGTTCAATAAATAAAAAATCCATGGCCAGGAGGAGGGTGGCACACTCATGGGGATGGCAATCGTACACCTTCCACCTCCATGCTGGAAAGAAATTACTCACTAGGGTTGAGGAAAGAAGAGTATAGGGTCACGAATTGGGGATGTACCTGAAACCATGCCTGAACCACCTCTGAATGGTGGAACCTGACATTGCCCACACAATGACATAGGTGACCCCTTCACCTTGACAGGCCTGCAAAATTTCATTGAGAAACACAATGAGGTGTGCACCGTTGTAGGATCCAAGTAATGGCCTATGTCCTACAACACCTTTTTCAGAGATAGCTGCACACATGGATATGTTTCCCCACGTTGTCCAGGCCCTTGGCCGATGAGGTTCCTCCCACGGCGTCGAGTATTGGCCAGGTTGAAGCCCGCTTTTTCAACAAAGATATACTTGTGATGGTTCACAGCAGCATCAAGAACCATCACCCTCTAAAAATATATTTTGGTTAGTTATTTTTACAGTATAGTTCCAATATGATATTGTGAAGTAGCATGTGAATTAATAGTAACAGTAATACAGTATATAGTGCTGCACCTGAACATACTCGGCCCACAGTTGTTTCACCCAGTCGTTGTTTCTCTCAAAAGGCACCAGGTAAATGTGTTTCATAGATACCTGGAGCCTCTTCAAAAGGCAGGTGATTGTTGTTAGGCTCATGGATGCCACATTAGCAAAGGTGTAATCGTTCTCCTCAATGGCTTGCTTTATTTCGGACAGCCATATGTCATTCCTGGCCCTAACCACCACTGCCCACTCCTGCTGGTCGGTCAGCACACCAGCACGACAACCACTTTGGGGTCTTCTGTCAATTCTGAGGGTAGAACAGAGTATACTGTCAATAGATCATACTGTAAGAATACTGTAACATGTTTTGTGAATTTACATGCCTTACAATATGTAATTTACTGTAAATGTAATGGTAAAGCATAGCGCTTATCCTGCAGACTTACTGGTTTTCTTGGCAAAATGTTCTCGTGATCGAATTGACAGTTGATCTTTTCAGATTGGGTGAACTAATCTGGCAGCCTCTGCCATGGTAAGGCCTCAGTTTACCACATGGTCAACGACGATGGCCTGGACTTCATTAGACACAACAGTTCCCTGCTGTCTGCCTCCCTCTCTCTGATGTCTTTGACAGGGCCCATGCCCACCTCTTTGACCTGTTTGATGGGGCCCATGCCCACCTGTCGGACGGGCCCCTTGTCCACGAGCTCTTTGATTTCTTCCTTTCCCTTGCTGTCTATCCTGTTGAAAGCATGTTGAAATCTATTAGCAATAACCAGTAGTCATTATGTATGGCTATCATGTATCATACATGTAATTTTGATGTTTATACTTTACAAACACACATTTTATTTCTGTAGTTCTCAAAATCCATATATAGGGGGCAAACTACCTGCCCTCCAGGACACCTACAGCACCCGATGTCACAGGAAGGCCAAAAAGATCACCAAGGACAACAACCACCATGTTCACCCTGCTATCATCCAGAAGGCGAGGTCAGTACAGGTGCATCATAGCTGGGACTGAGAGACTGAAAAACAGCTTCCATCTCAAGGCCATCAGACTGTTAAACAGCCATCACTAACATAGAGGGGCTGCTGCCAACATACAGACTCAAATCTCTTGCCACTTTAATAAATGTAACGAATGGATTTAATAAAGGTATCACCAGTCACTTTAAATAACGCCACTTTAATAATGTCTACATATCCTACATTACTCATCTCATATGTATATACTGTATTCTATACAATCTACTGCATGTTGCCTATGCCGCGCGGCCATTGCTCATCCATATACAGTTGAAGTCGGAAGTTTACATACACTTAGATTGGAGTCATTAAAACTCGTTTTTCAACCACTCCACAAATGTCTTGTTATCAAACTATAATTTTGGCAAGTCAGTTAGGACATCTACTTTGTGCATGACACAAGTAATTTTTCCAACAATTGTTTACAGACAGATTATTTCACTTATAATTCACTGTATCACAATTCCAGTGGGTCAGAAGTTTACATACACTAAGCTGACTGTGCCTTTAAACTGTTTGGAAAATTCCAGATATGATGTCATGGCTTTAGAAGCTTCTGATAGGCTAACTGACATCATTTGAGTCAATTGTAGGTGTACCTGTGGATGTATTTCAAGGCCTACCTTCAAACTCAGTGCCTCTTTGTTTGACATCATGGGAACATCAAAAGAAATCAGCCAAGACCTCAGAAAAAAAATTGTAGACCTCCACAAGTCTGGTTCATCCTTGGGAGCAATTTCCAAACGCCTGAAGGTACCACGTTCATCTGTACAAACAATAGTACACAAGTATAAACACCATGGGACCACGCAGCATCATACCGCTCAGGAAGGAGACGCGTTCTGTCTCCTAGAGATGAACGTACTTTGGTGCGAAAAGTGCAAATCAATCCCAGAACAACAGCAAAGGATCTTGTGAAGATGCTGGAGGAAACAGGTACAAAAGTATCTATATCCATAGTAAAACTAGTCCTATATCGACATAACCTGAAAGGCTGCTCAGCAAGGAAGAAGCCACTGCTCCAAAACAGCCATAAAAAAGCCAGACTACGGTTTGCAACTGCACATGGGGACAAAGATCGTACTTTTTGGAGAAATGTCCTCTGGTCTGATGAAACAAAATTAGAACTGTTTGGCCATAATGATCATCGTTATGTTTGGAGGAAAAAGGGGGAGGCTTGCAAGCCGAAGAACACCATCCCAACCGTGAAGCAACATCATGTTGTGGGGTTGCTTTGCTGCAGAAGGGACTGGTGCACTTCACAAAATAGATGGAATCATGAGGTAGGAAAATGATGTGGATATATTGAAGCAACATCTCAAGACATCAGTCAGGAAGTTAAAGCTTGGTCGCAAATGGGTCTTCCAAATGACAACGACCCCAAGCATACTTCCAAAGTTGTGGCAAAATGGCTTTAGGACAACAAAGTCACGGTATTGGAGTGGCCATCACAAAGCCCTGACCTCAAGCCTATAGAAAATGTGTGGGCAGAACTGAAAAAGTGTGTGCGAGCAAGGAGGCCTACAAACCTGACTCAGTTACACCAGCTCTGTCAGGAGGAATGGGCCAAAATTCACTCAACTTATTGTGGGAAGCTTGTGGAAGGCTACCTGAAACATTTGACCCAAGTTAAACAATTTAAAGGCAATGCTACCAAATACTAATTGAGTGTATGTCAACTTCTGACCCACTGGGAATATGATGAAAGAAATAAAAGTTGAAATAAATCATTCTCTCTACTATTATTCTGACATTTCACATTCATAAAATAAAGTGGTGATCCTAACTGACCTAAGACAGGGAATTCTTACTTGGATTAAATGTCAGGAATTGTGAAAAACTGAGTTTAAATGTATTTGGCTGATGTGTATGTAAACTTCCGACTTCAACTGTATTTATATGTACATACTCTTATTCATCCCTTTACATTTGTGTGTATAAGGTAGTTGTTGTGAATTTGTTAGATTACTTGTTAGATATTACTGCACTGTCGGAACTAGAAGCACAACAATTTCGCTACACTCGCATTAACATCTTCTAACCATGTGTATGTTACCAATAACATTTGATTTGATTTAGTAGATAAACCAGTTAAAATCTACAGGTTAAACAAACGGTTAAGTGATTAACCATTAAGCGCAGTTGGATTAAGTGATGGTCAAATGTTTTTAAACAAATGAGAAGAGAATCATATGAAAAGTACTGTGAGCATTAAATTGTGAAAGGCAATTACTTTATACGAAAGGTATTTCTAGATGAAACACTGATTAGGTTTGGTGAAAAAGTTACTGTGTGATTTAGTGTGTTCTACTTAGTCAATGGAAAATGTGCTTACATTTGTGAAAAACAGCCTTTTTGATGTTCTATTTTGAGTGTTGTGCTAAGACTTGTGAGTACCAAAGCGATTTAAAAAAATTGTGTTTACCAATAATCAACACCAGATGGCAGTCAAACTCAGCCAATGCAGACATCAAGTTGAAGACATCTCTACCTTTATACATGAACCTTTTCTGTTATTTGTGTTACAATAATTGTCTATAACATGGTGTAAGCTGCAAACAATGACTTCTGACTGACTGAGACTTCAATTACAAGACTTCAATCACATCTCTCTCTAATGTGCAACATTTTCCAAAGGTGCCTTTCTAACTTTGTAAAAATATGTTTTATAGACACTTTGGAATGACCACTATATACAGCTCTTATATTCTTCTTGTGGGAATGTAAACTGATGTTTGTGTTCTTGTGCAGTACTCTATGAATGATCAACCTAGTGTTCTATTAACAAAACAGAAGGATCAGGGAATAGTTTTCAGTTTGGATAGAAAGATTAAAAAAATAAAATAAAAGATGTTACCTATTTATCTATCCAAACATATGATTCCAATCAAATCTTCAAGATTTTTATATTCATTATTCATACCGCGCTAGAAATTGTTGCACCATAAGACGTGGATGCCGATTAAGGCAGCCCTCCACACCTCTCTGATTCAGAGGGTTAAATGCAGAAGACACATTTCAGTTGAAGGCATTCAGTTGTACAACTGACTAGGTATCCCCCTTTCCCTTTCTCATGATCAAGATCACACCCTACTTAAAGGGTGTGGCAGAAAATGGTGCAATACCTCCCTTGGGAGCAATACTAGTTTTTTTTATTGGGTTTTCTCTATGTAGAGGGTGAAAGGGTACCTTTCAATCTGTGTTCGATGGTATCTATTGGGGTGGGAGGAGATATATCCACTGCGTGAATGGTTTGCAAATAGATGGATGTTCCTTGCATATACTGCACAACTATTTACATTGTCTTTAGTCAAGTGATGGATCTGCCCAATGTCCTTCCATTGCTTGTCTTGTAGAATGCAAAAAGGGTGATCAACACCACATTCAAACCTTATCACTTTTCACACATTTTTGGGCAATCAACTGAATAATCCCTTCGTCTGGTATGGACACATGAAGTACTGTATCTTGATAGATTATGGGGGGTTAGGGTGTCAAATGGGTCATGGGGAATGGGAGGGTACAGAACGGAGGGACACTGAATTGCATTCTGATGTCTCTGCCAATGTGCCCTCCATCTCTTTATGGGTGATTGAGGGTGGGTGTTAAATGTGCACTGCTTGACTTCTCTCCAAAGGTGAGTTTCCAACCCCACCCCCTTCAGCACCCCCTCCCCATGTCTTCCTCCTCTTCACACACATATGCTACTCTGACCATACAAGACAATGGGAGACACTTGGAGTGAAGCTGGAATTGACTTGGGGAGCTACCCCCATGAGGCTATTGTTAGTGTTAAGCATTGTTACGTCAACAATACCCCTGCTGAGGAAAAATTCTACATTTACATTCCTTATGAAGGAAGAGGAGGAGCAAAGGCCCTTATTGGAATTGTATGGGTCCGTAAGGCTTTTGTTCTTAGTAGTGGGGATGCATTTCTCCAGAAGTAACAGATTGGAGGGTGGTCCTCTTTGAATAGCGTGATGAGCCTGAGTAGGGTTTGTGTTAGACTGTGGTCCTGGCTCCAGTGCAGAAGAGATTAGCTAGTCCACACAATCAGTTCAACATGCAGACTTCATAACTACATTTACATCTTACATTTTAGTGACTTAGCAGACGCTCTTATCCAAAGCAACTGACAGTTAGTGTATTCATATTAAGATAGCTAGGTGAGACAACCACATATCAAAGGCATAAGTAAGTAGAACTTTTCCTCTATTAAAGCAGCTATCAACAAACTCAGTGCTAGTAAGAAAAGACAAGTGTGCCTATTAGTGCATAAAGGCAAGGGTGTTACATGTGATACATTCAGGGACACAAGCGGACTCATAGTGAACCACATGACCTGACAGGAGAAGCTCAGGTCCCCATGGATCTTAATTTGGACAGCAGGAGTGGACAGGAGCCACACTGTGACAGCGACCTGAGGATCCCACTGGGAACGTCGTTCCCTCTGGCTTGGCGACACCACAGGGTAGATGTGTGTTTGACCTCAGGCTCGTCTCTCACAACAGATGTCCATCACTAAACAATGTCATTAACTTGTCCTGGACGGACAGGGCCCATGGGGATCTCCCCTCTAATACAGAGATATATCATTAAGGAGAAGATGAGGTACACCAAGGTCTGCTCTGATCAATATGACGGGTAGAGAGGGGTGGAGGAGGGAAGAAGACAGTATTTTGTGATGGTGACCTTGTCTTGTCTCCCTTGCAGACGTTGGTGAACTTTGACCCAAACCCTGTGAAAAGCCAGAATCCGACTCAACATTTATCTCCCCTTCACTGACTGCACCCCAGATCAGACCAGCATCAGCACAGTTTTGGAATAAAATGGGCTTGTCTGTCTACTTCATCATTACCTGGTAGTGGCTTTACCCTGTGTTCAAACGTTTGTCCTTTTTACAGAATGTTGTGTTTTAATTGGGGCAATGAAGCCAAATGAACCCAGGCTAGTCTGTTGCTACCACAGCCATAGCAGCTCACAGAGCAGCATCTATTTTACCAAAATATTTCAAAGACTTCATAATTGGTTTAAAAAGAGGATTATGTTTCAGAAGTGGTTAAACATTAACTTCTAAATAACAAAACCCCTAATGTTTCTGAAGTGTCACTTTTAGAAGAGAAAAATTATAATTTTTAATTCATGGGAACTAGAAACATCCTCCTGTGTCTTCCCGTCATCGCTTCACTGTGGTAACGAGCATTTCAATCTGAAATCCAAGCAGAGGAGTCCTGTGAAGTGAAAATAGGAAAAGGGATTTAAACATTCTTTGTATCTTTCTGTTGTTTTTGGTTGTGTTCTGGTTGGTTCTTTTGTGTTCCTAAGCTCCTGTTCATCCTCCAGTTTCAAGGACCCACTTTTTAACAGTCTCAAATCACAAACAGATGTCAGCTGCACAAATTTGCAACTCCCCCCCATCTGAAATGTACAATATCCACTGCGTGAATGGTTTGCAAATAAATGGATGTTCCTTGCATATAATGCACAACTATTTACATTGTCTTTAGTCAAGTGATGGATCTGCCCAATGTCCTTCCATTGCTTGTCTTGTAGAATGCAAAAAGGGTGATCAACACCACATTCAAACCTTATCACTTTTCACACATTTTTGGGCAATCAACTGAATAATCCCTTCATCTGGTATGGACACATGAAGTACTGTATCTTGATTGATTCAGATTTTTTTTTTAAGAGAGGTATTTTTTTATTCAACCATCATCAGATAACATTTTTAAAAAGTCAGGACTTCAAGTGAGTGTCGTTTTTTTAACTTCTATACTATACCAGAAACCTCTGCAGTGTGTAGGATCGGTGGGGGTCGTACTTGCATGGCAGATTAGGAGGGGGGTGTGGGGTAGAGTGCAGGACCAACTAAAATTTGGTATCAGGGTTAGCCCACACCCGTCCTCACCCCAGGATAACCAATAGTGGTTATTGATCATGGGGATTCTAAAACAAGAGGAGGGACACCAGGAGCTTAGTAAAGACACACGCCGCTCTTCACTCAGAACTCCCCACCTGGCACTGACTCAAGCTGTTCCACGATATGATTTAGAACACATAAATCACTCAAAAAATGATGGATGCAAAGAAAAATTGTAGGTTTTTCAAAAGCAAGTTAATGACCATTACAGTACAGAATGGCCTAAATATAATTTCCTTGATCGACAAGAAGGCATCATCTCATCATCATCTCATCCATAGGAATTTGCATCTCCAAGTCCTATGAATTGTAGTGGCTTTGCGTGTAGCTTTAACTGGGCGTACCCGTTTATGCTAATGAACCTCGGGGTTTACCCGGATCTAGCGCCAGTGCAGATATCTACTCCCTACTTTATCGTCTTCACACTGGCGCGAAAAAACGCATTGTGTGGCTACTATTTATCAGACTGTGGGCGGCATCAATTGAACCACTTTTTCACACACCCTGCTGAAAGAAATAGCTACCGAACTAAAACTTTGTTTTCGTACGGCGTGATCTCTTACGGTTTTTACACATTTTCTCCGAGGAGTTCCAACTACTAGTATACCAGCTGATACGGAGAGACTCCCGTGCCAGGAATTGCAGAGTGTGATCCTTAGATAAAGCGGTGAGTGTTTTAGACAACTAATCTAGCTAGTCTCATGAAGCGATGGCCTACAAACATCTCAGAAGATGGAACGTTCTATCTGTATAACTCAGTGGCTGCTACTCCGTTCCGTTTTAACATCCAGACAAAGCGAATATAGCCGATTTCAGTGAAGTAAACTAGACTATTTTGTTTTGTGTCAATGCGCTTTCGGCAATTAATATGGCACGAAGCAGCACACCTACAAAACATTGAAGTTTCTACCCATTGGCTAACCTAGGCTGCCGATAGTGGGCATTGGCCAATTTACGCAATTACCTGTAAGGAGTCTTGTTTTTCTCGATTGTTTTCGAAGGTTAAACCGGGGCATAAAACTAGATTACGTAATAGAGTGTCCAGACAAAACCAGATTATCACCGCCTACAGGATGAAATCAATTATTAATTTAGTCTAATTTGTAGGACGCATCAGGCTAAAATTAGAATGCACTGTTACAATGTTTAAAGGACCTGGATGATACTGATGATTGTATAACCATGTTTAAAGGCGCAGCATTGGATGGGAAAGTGATTATCCTTGTGTAAAGATTATTTATTGTGTAGATTAGTATTAATGTAGCAGAAATCTTCAAAGAATAGTACTGATGCACTACTTTGCTTCTTTAGGTTGTGTGAAGATTTTCTCCAATATCGGAGTCGATTGTGATAATCTATGCTTGGAATAAACTCCAGAGTATCACGCTGTGACAGTTGGGAGATGGAGTACGACCGCTATCAGCACTATTTCTTAGATGACCTTGACAAAGAGGAGGACTTCTACAAGTCAACCGCACCAAGTGAGGACATATGGAAGAAGTTTGAGCTATTGCCCACCCCTCCCATGTCTCCAACCAGGACATTAGGTGGTAACATACACGTTACCCCGGGAGACAAGTTCAGCTGGCTGTCCAAGGTCTTGGGTCAGGATGAGGAGTACGAGGGACCTGACACCGAGGAGCTTTTTGGGAACATGAGTTCCATTATTATCCAGGACTGCATGTGGAGTAGTTTCTCAGCAAGTCAGCACTTGGAGAAAGTCAACGGGCGCCTGTCAGCTGCAGCCCAGGCTCGTCTCTCTCCACCAGCACCCCAGAACTTTGAGACTGTGAGCAAAGCGCAGTGCACCCTGCTGATCCCACCTGATGCGCCACTGCCCAGCACCGTGGCAGAATGCGTTGACCCAGCGTCTGTGCTCACCTTCCCAGCCATCAGCTGTAGGAAACCGGCATCATCGGGCTCTGAGTCTCGCTCTGATTCCTCTGGTAAGAAACTGACCATGTAGTAAATAGATTCACCTCTGCTAGATGTTGCCACTCAATGCGTCAAGCTGAGGCCACCAGGGGAACGCCCGCACTAGGCTAGACGTTGACATTTGCTGAGTCAAAGTATTCAGCTTTACTTAAGCCCTTATCTCCAGCACAAACTATAATCTCTCTCACTTTCAAAGAATGTCTCTTTTCCTCAGCCAAGATTTGTAAACGGTTGCTGCTAATGCTTAGGTCACAGACACAGGAGGCCCAGTAAAAAAAAAAAACACCTCCCTACAAGCTCTGCGCACCAAGCTTCTCTCCTAGAATTGTATGACAAAGTGTGGGAGGTGGGGTTCTTGGAGATTTATTATGTGGCGCCAGGCTGTATGTTAAACTTTCTGCCTGCTGAAATCAGTGTTGGTGAACATACACACCATTTACTTTAAAAAATACAGCATTTTGGCATGACATGATTGACCAAAGCTTGATTAACACTAAACTAAAGCAGGTCTTCTGCTTTGCTCATGAGAATATAGATTGTCCTTTAGTAGTTGATCAACCCCAGAACACCTCGCCCAAACTATTTAATACATGTACTGCCACATCCTTCAATAGATCATTTTCCAGTGTTCTCTCCACTAACAGCCTGTCAGAAGTCTGAGGCTTTAAGACTCCTCTTTATGGAAGTGAGGGAACTCCTCTGTGCATGTGTAATGATGTGTGGTTGTTTCTTTTGATGTAACAGATGATGATGATGATGAGATTGATGTGGTGACTGTGGAAAGCAAGCAGAGCCGAGCCCGACTGTTGGGAAGCCGTAAGGCTGTGACCGTCACTGTCCGCGCTGACCCTTGCCCACAGCGTTTCCACATGTCTGTCCACCAGCAGCAGCACAACTATGCAGCCCCTTCCCCTGAAAGCGACCCGGAGGATGAGGAACCACAGAGTAAACGGTTCTGTCCACACTCCAGCCACCACCAGCAGCCAGACTCCCCAGCCTCCATCTCCCAACAAGGGTCCTCTGCAGACAGCCCCCAGAGCTCTGACGCTGAGGACACTGACCGCCGGAAGAACCACAACTTCCTGGAGCGGAAGAGGCGGAACGACCTTCGATCCCGCTTCCTGGCCCTGCGGGATGAGATCCCGGGCCTGGTAGAGTCAGCCAAGACCCCCAAGGTGGCCATCCTGACCCAGGCAACAGAGTACCTTCTCCAGCTGCACAGCAGAGAGAAGCACCAGGCCCAGGAGAGGAAACGCCTCAAAGCGCGCCAGCAGCAGCTCCTCCAGAGGCTAGCCACCCTCAAACGATCCTTAGGATAGAAACGAACTGTGCAGTGGACTCTTAACAAATCAATAGCCTCATTCTAAAAAGCCATGGACTTTTCTCTTTAAACAAACTGCCACTTTCAAAAGGCTAGGACATTTCCTCAAACTAAATGCCTCATGCAAAAAAGATGCGTACGAAATGCCTCATTCATTATGCTTTGGATTAGGTGGATCTCTCAGAGCCTGTGAACCAATGGTGGGGAGGCTGGCGTTAAGGACATTTCTGTGTTTGTCATGTTTTCTCGTTTTGCACATTGAGTGATGACAAGGCGGTAGTCGACATGTGGTGGTGTTGATTCCTGTTGTGCATTGATGGTGATATTTGTAGATTTCACAGGAACAGGTGAGAGGATGCTGTGATTAAACCAGATTGAAACTTACTTGTCTCATAGCTTGTCAGTTAATTTTATAGCCTTGTCTTGTGTATCTAGGTTGGGAAAGTCTTTCTTTGATGAATGATCAATGCACACTTGGGATTGAAGTTTAGTAGCGACACCTTGTGTACACAGAAAGTGAGTGACTCATCGTTTGTTTTCTTCATGGCTGGTTGATTTGATGCACAAATTGTTCTGTAAATAATAGCATATTGCTCTGTTGAGGAGACATTAATTTTGCTCTTCTCTAAAACAGCCTTCAGGGAGCTTTTTTTGTGTGTGTATAAAAAACGTCAAAGTAGCACTGCTGTACTTTATAATTACATGTCACTTTGATGCTATTTTGACTGCTTGTTCCTCTTGGTTTGAGATTTGATTTCTGTATTGATAAACATTTTATAACATTTGTGTATAATTGTGATTTGTCCTTTTGATGGTTCTATCAGATTATATGGCAACATGGTTAACATAGGGAATTGAAGCAGTGTATTCTTATTGAAAACAATCCAATGTATTAACTGTTTAACGACTCATCATGAATGCATAAACACGCGATCACTTCTGCAATACAGATCAAACGTCTCAGAATATTCTGATTTGGCAGCTAGAGTATTCCGTTTCAAATTCTCTTCATCAGTTTCCATAGAAACCTACCAAACTACATATTTTCTCAGTCCATGTCGAAAGTTTCCCATAGGATGATACTATTGTGACCCTAAACCGTAGAGACATACTCTATGGAAAAAGTGCATGTATTGACTTTGAAGGTAGTATTTGTTTTAACTTCCATGCTTAACTTCCATTTTGCCAGATTGCAGCATGCAGAAGCTGGATTTAGAGGGAGTGTGTCCTTGAAATGTGTGATACCTTGGAGGATCCTCCCCTCTGCAGTGGCTGCTGCATGCAGGGCACTTGATGTACTCTCAACTAGGTTACACACACACAATCTTTAGAACAGTCCCTGGTGTTGTGGCGAGGGTCTGTGTGTGAGCTGCTATCCTGAGATGGGTTCAGTCATCCTATTCCAAACAAGTATGTAGTGACTGAGAAGCCTTGCTCTTTATCTACCTATGCATGCATGGTAGAGAGCGGTTTGAACCTTGACTGCAAAAGGAAAAAGTGCTGTGAATGATCAAGTGGAGAAGCTGATGTAAGAAAGGAGCTCGGTTTCCAATTGGTCATAAATTCTACACTTCTCCTAGGCAGGCAATCAGAGTGCAGTTGATCTGTAGGTTACATTTTTTATTTAGGCAAGTCAAGAACAAATTCTGATTTACAATGATGGCCTACCAAAAGGCCTCCTGTGGGGATGGGGGATTCAAAATAATATATAGGACAAACACTACAACACTATATAAAGCGAGACGTAAGAGGCAGCAACACACTTGTGTATGTTTTGTGACGAGTCTGTTGGCACCTGGTCCTTTGTTCTTCCACCCATAAAGTGTAGCTAGGTGTCGTGTGCCATCCTGCCATAATTCACAGCTGGTTCTGTTGTATTATGCTTGAGAAACACTCATAGAATGAGGCAACACTTAGCTAAGCATCTAAGGCCAATTAGCACTTAGCTCTCATTAGCATAGCAAGCTGGAACAGCGTGTTGCTTTGATTCTTGATTTAACTAAGAATTCTGAAGCAATAATTTACCCTATGTGCGCTTCTTCCTCAGTGAAGTAACCCAGGCTGCCATTGGTGATGTCAGTAACCTGTCTGAACAGGAGCACAGTGAATGTTGGAAATTTGAGGATAGGATTTTTATTGCACTGTAGCCTGATAGACCAGTCAGCCACACCCTCAACCGTCTCACACCACACAGCCCTTTGTCCCACTGTTGACGGTTGGTAGTTAACCTGCATTCAATGAGCCCTAGGGGCATCCTTTTTCTGTCCCCATTCTGTTGTGAATGTGTTCTACACAGTGTACAAAACATTAGGAACACCTCTTTCCATGACAGACTGACCAGGTGAAAACTACGATGCCTTATTGATGTCACTTGTTAAATCCACTTCAAATCAGTGTAGATGACGGGTAGGAGATGAGTTAAAGGATTTGTAAGACTTGAGACATGGATTGTGTATATGTGCCATTCAGAATATTTAAGTGCCTTTGAACAGGCGCACCGGACCGAGTCTGTCCAGAGCTGCAACGCTGCTAGGTTTCATGCTCAAGAGTTTCCTGTGTGTATCAAGAATGGTTCACCAGCCAACTTGACACAACTGTGGGAGGCATTGTAGTCAACATGGGCCAGCATTCCTGTGGAATGCTTTAGACACCATGTAGAGTACATACCCCAACTCATTTAGGGTGCTCTGAGGGCAAAGCGGGGTGCAACTAAATATTTGGAAGGTTTTCCTAATGGAAGGTGTTCCTAATACCCTCAGTGTATATGGACTTTGTCAAAGAAGTAGAACATTCCAGAGCATTTCAGTTAGAAATGCGTTGTGTAGAGCTGCTGCAATTCTCTATTTCATACAGTTGTGAGTTAGCCCGGTCCAAGATCTTTAGTCAACTCACCTGATTATAATTGTTACAACATATAAAGAATAAAGCACTGTGGCTCCCCCGGCGATGTGACCGAGGAAAGCCACTGTTTGGAGTGTCAGCCACGTCCCACAACCAGCATTGTAGGCTGCAGCAAGCTAGGCTGCAGCGCTACACCCACACCTGAGACCACTCAGCCTCGTTAGGCTGCAGCGCACCTGGGACATTTAAGGTGCTGCATTAGTTCAGCACAGAGAGCTTTACAGACATTTGTTTGAAGCCCCTGGACATTGCGTTCTCCACAGGAAGGAGTAACTGGACTACAAGTGAAGCTGTTAAACTTGGTAGCAGCCCAGATAGTTTCATTAGTCTAACTTTAGGTTCAGTTAAGGACAGTGTTTTGTTTTCAGTTACAGTTTGAGAACAGTCTTTGGTAACCTTTTATTTTAAATAAATATGCCTGGTTTAAGCTGTGCCTCTGTGTGTCTGTCATTGTTCCTTGTCATTGCAATCCTACCAGCCACGCCTAGTGAGTCGGTTATTGGCCCAACGCTCTTAACTGCTAGGCTATCTGCCGCCCTACACTTCATGGGAAAGAAATATACACTACAATGCACATTTGTGGCCTGTTGGAGGTCATTTTGCAGGGCTCTGGCAGTGCTCCTCCTTGCACAAAGGCGGAGGTAGCGGTCCTGCTGCTGGGTTGTTGCCCTCCTACGGCCTCCTCCACGTCTCCTGATGTACTGGCCTGTCTCCTGGTCTGGACACTACGCTGACAGACACAGCAAACCTTCTTGCCACAGCTCGCATTGATGTGCCATCCTGGATGAGCTGCACTACCTGAGCCACTTGTGTGGGTTGTAGACTCCGTCTCATGCTACCACTAGAGTGAAAACACCAGCATTCAAACGTGACCAAAACATCAGCCAGGAAGCATAGGAACTGAGACTCCTTTATTGGGGGTGTCTTGCTAATTGCCTATAATTTCCACCTTTTGTCTATTCCATTTGCACAACAGCATGTGAAATTTATTGTCAATCAGTGTTGCTTCCTAAGTGGACAGTTTGATTTCACAGAAGTGTGATTGACTTGGAGTTACATTGTGTTGTTTAAGTGTTCCCTTTATTTTGTGCAGTGTATTTTTCTAGAGAACCCACTTTTCTGTTTACAGTTGTGTTTATTTAGTGGTTATGCAATTGCGATTAGGCATAAAGCAACTAATTTGCAAAGTACACATCCCACAGTCTTTACTGAGTCACTGGGGGTGGTTTCCAACTGTTACTGCAGTACCTAATGATAGTAATAACGATGAGTGAAAATGCATGTGCAAACACTCTTAAAAGTCTCAAGAGTGTGTCTCCCTCCATAGCGTCAGGATCTTTCCCATGTAGTAAGTGATGTAAGACGATCTGTTTGTCCAGTGAGCTGCTCTGTTGTGTTGGGGCCCCTGACGGTTAAACTCTACTGGCTTGTCCAACTGGCTTTTCTGGTCTGAAGCCACGCCCACACAGCAACCTCTGAAATACTGCGTGTGTGATCACTTCCACACATGTTTTTGAGGTGGCCTGGTGTGCGTTAAAGATCAAATGTTTCATTCTCACACGTGTTCTACAGTTATCCCTATTACAACCCGACTCTTAATCATTAGCAACTGCATGCGTGTCGGTTGTCTTGCATGTGTCTGGTGGTGTGAAGTCATTGTGTCTGTGTGGGCATATCATGTACTGTATGTGTCATGGAGGCCTGTGTATCCTGAATCAGTGTGTATTCCCCAATAATTGGTATTTTGAGCAATCACAGATCTTCCTCTCTGATCTGATTGGACAAAAGGCCAATTAGATCAGATCTGAATTGTGCTGCCTGTTTAAATGCAGCCTAAGTGAGCTCTAGTGGTGGTCAGACCACAGTGTATGTCTGATCAGGGTGCTGATTCGGTCAGCTGGCGGTACAGGGAATCTTCCTGATTTATAGATCCTCTCAGAACACTCTATTCGTTATTCCTCTCTCCTGTTGAAATCTCCCTACACAAGCATGTATCCTCATTACACCGTCATACTCCTCTCCTGGACTTTTTTCTCTACATTTCTTTCTCCATAAATATGTAATCCACGTAACCAGAACACTGGTTCTCCTTCACCTCTCCTTCCACTACACTGCTAATCAGCACTTTAGTCAACATAAACACTTGGACCTTGTGCCAACAATGCCTATTTAAATCAAGAATAGAGGTCTTCCCAGCAAATCAGCTCACATACAATAGGTAATGACTAGGAGGGCTGACTTGACGATCTTAGTGGTTGATTGAATGGCTGTGGATAATTTACTGTGTGGATAATTTGATAATTGTGGTTAACAGGATGACCAGGGCAAGTGTCAGTGGCCTGATATAAGAGAGGAGACAATGGGAGAGCAGAGCGTCTCTGTGTATCTGCTCTTTTGTCAATGGGCCAATAGTATCCCAGCTCAGAGAGAGAACAGATAAGTGTGTGTGGGTGTGCACTAGTGTGCACTCTGTGCACTAGGCTGCAGGAGAATGTTCTAGGGTAGCAAACAGTCCTCTATGATGTGCTACTCTGTGTGTATGTGTTTATATTTGACTGTGTCTGTGTGTATATGTGCGCGCACGCATGTGTGTGTTACGCTCCATTGCGGTTCATTTTCACACAATTGATTACCCAAATAGATAGATTCCCTCATCACTGAGCTGAACAATAATCAGTCTGGCTAACCCAGTGCATAAATGTTAGCTCAACCTCCTCAGAGAACAGCTCTATGAGGAATCCTGCCAGGTATCCACCATCATAAATGCAAATAATATAAAGCACTTCCGGAGCCAGAAAAGGTGGTGTGATGATTGCAACACACCTCAGTAAACATTGAGCAGTAAACATTGAGCAATATCTGAACAACTGCATCTCTGTTCTTGTCGATGAAAGTTTCATAACATACCCTCCCTCAGCTGTCGTGAGACATTCCATACCTTTGCACTTTAACACAGAGAGATATTGGGCAATGTTTTTTCTGCCATGTTAAGTCATTACATTCCCCTGTATTCTTCTCACTGGCTTGGTTTACATAGTGTCTTTACATAGTGATTCAGAGAGGAAGTCGACTAAAAGCACAATAGGTCTTGTTGAAACTGTTACTTATCTGGTCGGAGCCCATCTGACCCAGATGTTGTTAAACATGCGGCTGTCTTTGATCTTTTGATTATATTATCTTTACGGTGCTGCAATCACACATTTGACTGCCTCTCCCTTATGCTTTAACTTATGTCTACTTTGAGTGTAAGATTGGAGGTCTTCTGGGACTTTGTGTTTTGTAGTTTCTTTCCAGTAAAATAGCGATAAAATAATAGCAGAAGTTCAGCTGGAGAATGGAGAGAATATCGCTGGGTGGACCTACTTTCATTTCTTTAGTGTTTAATAATTAAAAAAAAATTGTACTTAAAAAAAAAAAAACTTTATTTAACTAGGCAAGTCAGTTGAGAACAAATTCTTATTTTCAATGACGGCCTAGGTATTACTTAACATCAACATCAACACTTTTTAGAACACACCTTTTCCCTCATTTTATTTTTAAGTGACTGCGATTGCAGTCAAGGGAGAGAGAAGAGGAGATTTAGCCTGTTTTACATGGACACACTTGAAAATAAAAAGGACACTAGGAGCTCAGATGCAATAATTTAATAACATAATAACCAATGTTTCGACAGACAAGATGTCTTCATCAAGGGTATAAAATGGATATGGACACACTCACATGCACACACACACACACTGTCACTCTCTCTAGCTTTATTTATCCCTTCCTCTCACCGTCTGTTCGAGGAGATGGGAATAGAGATATTCCCATCTCCTTGTCTCCCAGTCCCTCTATCTTTCTCTCACCAACAGGTTCTTCCTAGACTCCAGCCCTTCCCTCAGGTCCATATTTCTGTTATTCTAGTTCTCTATGATATAGGCCAGCCCCTTTCTGTTTCTCTCTCACTCTGTCTCATCCCAAGGCCAAAGTTACATAATAGGAATGATTCAGTCAGAACACGCTGTCTGTCTACATCTGGCCCTTGCTAATTTGTGACATACATGCATGTTCTGCATTTGAGCTTTGCAACTCTATCATCTTGTTCTATTTAAATACAAAATAAACAGCAATGGGTTTACAGAAGAGTAGGAATTTCACCCCTTATGCAGTGAAATTACTATATCAAGCTCTGACTGTTCTTGGCAAATCTCAATAGAGGAAATAGTGTAGATGCCCATTGTAGAGTAGTGACTGGGTGTTGGGGGGGGGGGGGGATGTTATTTTTGAAGCAGCAGTCCTGTCATGGTGGGGAGCTGGCCTCTCAGCTCGCCTGTCTAATATGGAGATAATCCTAATCTCGTTAGTCTAAACACCACGGCCATCTGGCCCCAGACAGACTCCATCGCTGAGAATAATGAACTCGGCATAAGGTCCACAGACCTGGACAACGAGCGCAGCACTACCTAGCCCAGGCCTAGTAGAACCTAGAACCACTCTGAACCAGGGAGCTGTAGCCTGAGACCAGTCTGACAAGACGGGGTCAAAGATCAAATTATCCGCCTAGTTCCATATTCAAAGGGCAAGGTGTGGCAGTTGGATAAATGTAAATGAATGTAAGCACAGTAGCGTTGTTGGAAGCGTGTAGGAGTCAGAGGAGTAGGCCTACTGTAGGTTGTCCTATCAGTGATGTAGCAGTAGGTTTAGCATGTGATGTAACCATGGAGCTGGTGAATGGTTGATCAGGGCTACAGGAGAGGAGGAACGGGCCTCACCTCTTACAGCTGATCTATTACCCTCACCCTGGCAACGTTGCATACAGAATGTAAGAGTGTGTAGTGTGTTCTTGTGCATGTGCAAGTGAACTGTGGAAGACTGATCTCTAGGGCTGTGGTTTGTATTTTGAAACAGAAAGGATTGTACACTGTACTAATCCCATACCACTAATTGGAACTACAACGTGCAAAATAGTGTAAACCTCTTCAACAAGTACCTATATGATGTGCATATGACGTTTTTGACAACAGTTAAATATAGTTTATATTTTAACTCAACAATGTCTGCCATAAATCTGACCTAACTCATGTTCTTTTCTCTCTATATTTCCTCAATTCTTAACCTGTTGCTAGTTTTGAAACCAATCTGAAGCCATTGCGTCCCAGCTGAGAGCCGTTGCTGTGTCTGAATGCTTTGTCAGTAAGCAGATGTTCCTTTGTTCGGCTACGCAGCGCTTCACAGTATAAAGTTGCATCAGTTGTAGTCGGGACACTTGCTGCATCTTTTGAATCTCGTCCCATTGAAGATCTCCCTCCCCCTGCATACCCTCAAGCTACTCAGAGGGGTATTAACCCCTCCCCCACCCCCTTTAATCCCCTGCAGACCCCATAGTTGTCACAGAGGCTCTGTTTGGTTCTCTCCCTGTTCTTTGTCCCTTATGAAGCGACAGCCAAACCCTCACTAATCAGTTTCTCTCTCCACCCCACCACCACCATGCAAACAATGACTAATTAACACACTGATGGAAATAGAGAAAGAAGGAGGGAAGAGGCTATAGTAGATAGACAGACTGGAGAGACAACAATATAAACATATGTTTCCCATGCCAATACTACCCTTTGAATTGCAATTTAATTGAGAGAACAAGTGGGTGAGCCCATGTGGAATACCAGATTTGGAACATAAAGCATTTAGATCATTGTGCTCCCAGTCTCTGTATGTCCTGCCTCCATGGACAATAGTCACCAGTCTCTGTATGTCCTGCCTCCATGGACAACAGTCACCAGTCTTTTCTTCTAACAGCAGCTGAATGTGTTTGGTGCTGTAGAATCAGCCTGACCACTACAGCAGTAACATTACAGCACATCGCCTGGTTATGTAATAATCAATGCCCTCCTTTCACCTCTCTGTCTCTGTCTGTTAGAGAGCTGCAGACTGCATAGGTTGTGGTTCTAGCCCTGGGAAGTGGGAACAAAGAGGCAGCTCATGCTTCTTGATTTTGTATAGGGCCCCTTTGGAGGCAGAATGTGTAGGGAATGGCTGGACTGTGGTCTCTGCTTTGAGGGCCTTCTCTCTCCTGACTGTGGTGGTGTCTCTGGACTAGTCTGTGTTCCATAGAATGGCCTCTCTGAAATTGGATTTTCAACACTTTTTGAGTCTGAGTGCACTGTTATTACATGGCTATATAAACATGGAAAAGGTGCGTGTTTATGTGTGTATGGAGGGGGCGGGGTGAATGGATGAATAGACAGACCTGGTCAGTTATTTTGGAGGTTGATTACCGTTAAGATAGTAATTTGCCTCCTACCCTCGGAGATGTGTGTGTGTCTCTATTCTACCCTCTTTGTTCTTCCCCTACACTCATGCATGCTTAGTCCCCGCCCATCTACTGCTATGACATAGCATTATCTCTCTATCCGTCTCGCGCCAAAACAGGGAGGGTGTGGGGCCGGAGCTGTAAAAGCTATCTCTTTCTCTTCCCCTTCCTCCTAGGTGCTGCTTCTGGCATGTTGCTAGGGCAACCCGGTGGAAGCAGGTAGAGTAGTAGTAGATACGCTCCTTATTAGGTTCAGCCACTGCAGTTCTCTCTCTCTCTTCAATTCAATTCAATGGGCTTTATTGGCATGGGAAACATATGTTTACATGTCGCTCTCTCTCTCTCACACCAGCATTTCCCGCCACAACAGGGGGAGGAGCTTCCTGCTGTAGGTATTAAGAAGACTTGCTTTCAACTGCCTCCTCATCCCGTTAACCCCTACACCACCAGAGGGCTGTGAGCTTGTTTAGAGATCACAAAGACTAGGCTTGACTCTAAAATAGATACTCTCCTGTAGCCTATCGGACACAGTGGATGGGGTTTCTCACTCCCTAGCTTCAGAAAACCAGTAAAAACTACTACAGATCATCATCCCTCTGAAAATCCTAATTTTATATGGACATAATGAATCATAAGGAATTTGTCTTGGAGCCACATTATTAAACATTTTATAATAAGGGTTTCGGGGTCTCAAAATTAACGTGTCATGATTCAAATTTAGGACAACAGAGCCAAAATTCTGTATTTTTCAGTTCTTACTGCTACATGATACACTAAAAGGCTGTAAATAATTTATACGGCACCGTCGTTTGCAGAAGACACCAGAAAGCATTGCATGTGATGTAATCATATGTAATTATAACCCATAAATTCGCGGTTAAAGTCATTTTAGATGTACTTCTTCAAAATTCCCCCATTGTTCTTTCACATCCTATGTTTCTGGACATTTTGGAACAAATTATCCCAAACTGGGGAAAGGAATTTGACTTGTACAATGCTGCTCTCTAGCGGGGATAATAATAAAGCGTGAAGGTCTCCCTAAAAAGAGTCCTGTATTAAGTCTTGTTTTAATTAATTAAAGTTGCTGCAAGGGCACACAAACACCATGACCTATGTCAAACAGGCTGTAAAAATGAAGCTTTGCTAATAAAGTTCCCCCTCTCTGAAATGAAATACCCTTTGGATTTTTTGAAAGCTACAGAGGAGTTAAAAGCCAATTTATGCATGATCTGGAAATGTGGTCGAAGGCTCCATATGGAGGGTGTGACGCCATTGCGGAGCCTCTGGGGGCATGCAGAGGCCAAACTGAGCGCTGCCCCGAGCTATGCACCTCCCAAATTTTGTAACAATGCGGAGGGCTCTGTATAGCTCTGCATTGACATGATTGGTTGATGGTAGGTAGGAGCGGGAGGTCCTGTATAAACACAAACTCACCTCCTTCACGCGCGCAAGAAGTATGAACGCCCTGACTTCTGCAGAGGCAGTATTACCTTAAATGCTACACGGACAATGCAGACGACAGATTGACCACGCAGCGCCATGGCGCCTAGCCTAACGAATGTGCTCTGATACTCCCTAAAAGACCTTCGCTTGAAAAATGAGAAAACAGGGCAATAGTACTGTTTGTCCATTTTGAGACGCTGTAGCCAGTATACACTTCCTCAAAATAGTCAGAATTAATCTACACTGAACAAAAATATTAATGCAATATGTAAAGTGTTGGTCTCATGTTTCATGAGCTGAAATAAACTGAACATAAACTGAGCTGAACATAATGGCTAGGACCTGTATTATGTCCATTGTCCTTATAGTAATTTATTAAATGACAAGACCAAAAACTATAATATTAAGAATGCAAAGAGCATAACATTTTTATTAAATGGTAAGCAGATACTTTCTGCAATGGAGGAATTATGTCAAGTTTCTCATTTGTTCAACACAAATTAGATCAAAAGCGTTGATTATTTTATAGTGGTCCTATCCTTTTCAATGCCACAAATGCTTTCCCAACAGGATTGTAAACTCCACCCCAGCCTGTAAATGTCTGAGTTGATCAACAAAGTGCCCTCTGTGTCTATTCCCCAGACAGCCTGGAGGTGATGGTCACAGCTCACAGCAGGTCATATTATCCTGCTACTGCTCACACAGCGAGGATGGAAAATGTAACAAACTTTGCATATTGTATAGATTAGATTTGTAATTTGTCATGGGTAAATGTGTGTTTTTGGGTACCCATTTCTAGGATTTATGTACCAGAGTATGTTAGGTAACCACCTCTAATACATCTTATTCATGTGTTTCTGTTAAATGAGATGTAAGTGCATCTGGTAACCCATTTATCAATTTGTGTCTTGATTAAGCCCTTTACAGGATGTCTGTGTAATATCTATTCCAGTCACAAGTAACAGATTTTACAGTAACTGCTTCTGTTGTGGTAAAACCATATAACCAAGGCGGATATGATTTTCCATGTGTGATCTTCAAAGTAAAAGCGACACCTATATCTTATTTTCTTGGGGCGTCTGCCTCTGTAACGTCATTTATCAGGCTAAATACGGAGCATGGAACACGGCAGCCAATCAGCTTCCAACATGAGGGGTCCCATGGCTGCTAAGCAATTGCTGCTGTACTGTATATACTTCTATCAGATGAGAGAGCTGCAGGGGTTCGGAAGAAAGGCAATAAGAAATCATCATAAAACGCAGAGGGGACCAATGATCCAGTGGCACCATTTCCCAGTCCATTAAACAGTGAAAGGGACAACGCTACTAAGCACTCAAGGGGAGAAGAGTGGTGTGAGGGCTGGGCAACTATGGGTAAATAACCTGCCTGTCTTGAACCTAACAATCACAATTAGCTACATTTAAAGTGGAGAACAAGCCTCCGCTTTGGTGATCTCTGAGGGTTGTAGCCATTTACACTCGTACCCGTATACGACTTGAAAATGGCAGATTTGGGTACTGATAAACGGATACACGGATTCACGGATTCATAATGCATTTGAGCTACCTTAGAAGAGAGTCCATCTGTTAGTTATCATGTCTGTAATGACACTAGCAGCCTACAGTCACCCATTGCGCTTAATTATCGAAGACAGACACACTCATAACTTAATATGCGCCTGCCTGGGGGTGATGCGGGGAGTTGTTTTAAGCAGCCTAACCGGCCAAATCAACGACTAAAATGACCAAATATTTATCCATGTCCAATATTTTTAATTGCTAGTAGAATATAACATTACGTCATAAAAGTGTTGCCTGACAAAATGCCGTCCTGAATGGCCTGAGACAAAGGCATTGTGACAACCTCAAACTGGTCAAAAAGGATCTGAATAATATTTAGTCCAGCTGTTGAAATATCGCAGACAGGGACCAGCAACCCCACAGATACATCACACTTTCCTAATTTCGGAGAGGACAATGCGTCGAAACGATACCGCTCCCACCACACGCAAGGTGCAGGGAGGGATCTTCTTAGTAAGTGAATCATTTTTTTTTTATCTAGAAAGTCATCCAACACTTTAGGTGATTGTAGTAGGCTAACCACGTTCCCATCCACAGTTTTTATGTGAGTAAAGTCAACCGAGGTAAAGACCGTTTCAAGTTGGAAGTTCGCGCTTTCAAACCACTTGAGCCATAGACTCCAAATAAGTGTCATGATGTTGGAAAAATCCCGCACAACATTGCACAGCACTTATTTTCACGATTTGGAGATTAATTTGCTTTCCAAAGCTAATAAACGTGGAAATGTGAGCAGCATTTTGTATTCCTAGTTTAATTAGTTATGGAGCATAAAACAAAGTACAAACTTTTTTTGCATTTGAATGTCAATAGCTCCTTGGTCATGTGACCTACTTGACTCAAACAAGGTTCAGAATGTCCACTGACTACCCTTCTATATTGCACACCCTTTGGTTTGTCCATTTTCATCTCACACGTTTTTACATTAATTTTTCAAACGGTCTAATTTCAATAGCTCCTTGGCCATGTGACCTACTGACTTCAAACAAGGTTCAGAATGTACACTCAGTGGGCCTACACATTGCACACCCTTTAGTTTGTCCATTTTCATCTCACACGTTATTACATGCATTTTTCAAACATAAAAATGTCAATAGCTCCTTGGTCATGTGACCTACTGACCTCAAACAAGGTTCAGAATGTCCACTGACTACTCTTATGTATTGCACACCCTTTAGTTTGTCGATTTTCATCTCACTCGATTTTACATGAATTTTACACATTTTCACATTTCAATAGCTCCTTGGTCATGTGATCTACTTGACTCAAACAAGGTTCAGAATGTCCAATGACTACCCTTCTATATTGCACACCCTTTGGTTTGTCCATTTTCATCTCACACATTTTACATTAATTTTTCAAACTTAAAAATGTAACTAGCTCCTTGTTCATGTGACCTACTGCCTTTAAACAAGGTTCAGAATGTCCACTCAGTGGGCCTACACATTGCACATCCTTTAGTTTGTCCATTTTCATTTCACTTGATTTTGCATGAATTTTTCAGAATTTAAAACTTCAATAGCTCCTTGGTCATGTGACATACTGGACTCAAACAAACTTCAGAATGTCCACAGACTAGCCTTATATATTGCACACTCTTGTTTGTGTGCTGTAAAATCACGCAGTGTAATGTACATTTTTCATAGTTTTAAATTTCAATAGCTCCTTGGTCATGTCAATTACACACCTAAGAAGCGTGCAGTGGATATACACCCATATTGCATAACCTCTAGTCATTTATCTTCTATATTGTTGTACATTAATATTAGTTTGACAATTAGGGGGTTAATATTTATCTATAATAATATAATAATAATAATTGGTAGTTCTAAGTACTTATTTTCCCTGTTTTCTATTTTTTCCACAGTATTTAACAGCGGTACACAATAGGAGATAGACAGATAATATCTCCTTTCATCGTTAATATCAACCATAAAGGAAAAGGGCAAAGTACTAGAGTCATGTTATTAATTGTCCAAAGCAGGGATGGAGAGTGAGCTAGTGAGGTAAGCTGCAGTGGGTTTGCCGGTCAATACATATTCTGAACATGTAACCACAGTAATTGTGGACAGAAAATCCAATAAAACATTTATTTTGACAAATTAAATAGAAATTGTAGACCTTTAATCTTTTCCAACATGTCAACAGACACTTTACTTCAAATAAGTACAAAACATTTGTGTTCGTTTTCTCTCTTTATCCCTGGTTTATATACATTTCAGAGCCTCTTCAGTGTGGATAATGTATAGTTTGGATAGGGTATAGCATACATTTTCAACAACAAAGACAGCACTTCCAGTTTGTGTTCATCACTCTTTTGTCTTCATTCCCAGGCACAGCACATGGAACCACCGTTGGCATGCAAAACATTCAATCTAAAACAAAACAAAGCATAACACGTTGTAAATAATATAAAATATCAATGCAGTATGACGAATTAGCCATCCATTGTGTTATATCATAAATTGTCTTACATGCTGTCACTGTTGTCAAAAAATTATAAACATGTTAAATAAAATTACTAACCCAGTCAGTCTTTGGGCCACATCCAGGTTCTTTATCAGTGGCACACATGAAGCAGTTGTTGGCTTTGTTGAACTCTGAAATCATAGGCATGAACTGAACATATGGCTGTCCCACACAACTACATAAAAATAAAGAATTTACATTTACTTTGAATTAAAAGTCATTACATACCAGACATTTTTTGTATATCCTCAGCCATTTCTTTTTGCAGTTGCTCCATGTGTTTTTGTGAAGGTTCTATATCAATTTGGGAGGGGATGTTGGGGAAGTTCTGTGCAACTTCCTTGGCCATCTACACCAAAAAATAAAATATAGTTTTTTACCTAATTGTCATATAACTGCTAACCATTCATTATTGAAATATAACTATCAAACCTGCATTACAAAGACCGTGCAGCTGAAAGTGTCCTGCTGTATGGTGTGAGTTATTTCCCATCCTTTCCACTTTATGTACACCCAGTCGTCTTTTCCATGGCAGGATCTTCTCATTTTGAAGTATTCTCTTTTTTATGTAAACATAATGGAATTCTGATTAGTTATAGGCAAATTAATACACAGGCCAAAACTGTATGCTGATTTCCTTATGACTATAATCTAATAGAGGTAATTTCCTGCATGTCCCATTCTACACACAGCCTAAATTATAGGCACTGAACCATTTACAGGACAATAATAAAAGTAGCAGATAGGATCCAACTCTATCACAGAGTGAATAAATGTAGAGCATTTGTAGACTAAGAAAAAAATATTAAGTGACAGTTTCATCAGTACGTGCTTAAAGAAAGTCATATCACAAAGATCACAGATGACAGTGCCCATCAAGTCTATGACAATAGAGAATGAATTGTAAGCACCAAAGTGTGTTAAAGTGTGTTTGTCAAAATAATATCTGAAAATGTCAGTTGTTGAACATAATACTTCTATTTGCAATAGCAATTTATGATATATGCAGTTGATGCAAGCATTTTTCAGCTATGATTTTACCACTCAGAATTCAGAATGGATATGACAATAGGGCCAGCACAGGACGTAATACACCCTTACAACAATCTACTTTTTGATCTTCTTGACTTCTTTTCTGGTAAACTGCTACTGTGTGTCAAGAAAAGAGTCCCAATTAGGGGTTAGTGTACTCCAGTAAGAAAGGGCTGGTTTAGATTAAAAACTATTGCCCTGTGTCCCCGTTCATAGGGGCATGAGAGACTAGTCAATGGTATAATTGAGTTGGCACTTTATTGGCCCAAACACCCATAGACCCACAAGGTTGAGGTAACTCATGGACAGTAATTAGTAAAAACATTTTTTTGCATTGACGCATTTGTGTCTTCTAACTGTCCAAGAATAGGATCCAAAGTGTTAGGAAATATTTGTTCCCATAAATACAAAGGAGGATGTCTCTCCTCATACCTCTGGTGCTTTAGTCAGACTGCCAGACTGTAAAAACTTTATCATGTGGCCAGCAACGGAGTTCCTATTGACTAAGCACCACAGAGCCAATCAGGAGAGACTACATACAGGTCAAGGGTGCCAATTGAAAGTCAAGGGGTCTGTCTGTGCCTTTTGGATTACTCTCTCTTTACAGAGAACCCCTGTGGTTCAAGTCAAGAGCTACCCTTCTCCTTTCAGTCTGCTCTGCGCATGTCTGAAAGTGACAGAGTGTCACGAATCCCGCCGAAGGTGGTTCCTCTTCCTGTTCAGGCGGCGCTCGGCGGTTGTCGTCACCGGTCTACTAGCTGTCACCGATCCCCTTTTCTGTTTCAGTTAGTTTTGTCTGATTTGTTACACCTGTTCCTTGTATTGGGTTTTGATTTGGGCTATTTAAACCAGGTATGCCCGCCTGCTTTTGTGCGGGCTTGTTTTTCTGTTCATGTGGTGTGTTTCTCGTGTACTATTTTCTCCGGACTGTTTGGTCCTGTCTTTGGACTGTTTGAAAGTGATGCGCCTTAGTGTTTGGCGTTACCGTTACTTGTTGTTCGGGATTAAAAGATCACGATTGAACTACCTCTGCTCTCTGCGCCTGATTCCTCCACCCACTACTCCTCGAAGACGTGACAGAAGCCTGTCATGACAGCATAACCTATGGAGTCAGCAGGAGCAGCGACCACCCCTCTTCTATCAATGGAGGAGCGCGTCCTCCATCATACGGCCATCCTCCATCGGATCGGTTCGGCGATGGACCAAATGATGGAGAGAATGGAGCGATGGGAGAGGAGTGGTCTCCCGACTTCACCTTCAGCGACGACGCAACCCACTCCTCCTCCGGCGATGTCCGGTCCCAGCGCGTTACGTCTCGCGCCCCCGAGGGAGTACGATGGAGCGGCGGCTGGGTGCCAGGGGTTTTTGCTCGAGCTATACCTGGCTACCTTTCGTCCGACTCCCTCGGGTGAAGAGAGTGTGAGCCTCCTCGTCTCCTGCCCAACGCAGTCTGGAACGGCCCAGACTCGGCTCGGGACCACTACCCGGAGTTCACCCGCCGTTTTCGGACCGTGTTCGACCACCCTCCAGAGGGCCGAGCGGCGGGTGAACGACTGTTTCACCTCAGACAGGAGACGAGGAGCGCGCAGGACTTCGTGTTGGAGTTCCGGACCTTGGTCGCTGGTGCGGGGTGGAACGACAGGGCCCTGATGGACCACTTCCGGTGCAGCCTCCGGGAGGACGTCCGCAGGGAGCTAGCTTGTCGGGACACCACACTCTCCCTCGACGAACTCATAGACTTGTCGATCCGGCTGGACAACCTGCTAGCTGCCCGCGGGCGTTCAGAAGGGGTCCTGTCAGTTCCACCTCCCAGCCCTCCTGCTCCAACTCCGATGGAGTTAGGGGGGACTGCATCGAGGGGGACCGGAGGAGGAGGCTCCTCCTGCACCTGCTGTGGTCAGAGAGGACACACTTCCGACCGGTGCTGGAGGAGCTCGTCTGGGAGTCGAGATGGCTTCAGATGGAAGTTTTTGTTATTGTATAAGGATATACTTTCCCATGCATTAAATTAAATTGAAACAGGAAATGACTCCACCAAGGCAACATACATAAGGTTCAAAATGTATATTATTACATTTTCAAAGCACCACATCAAAATAAATAAAAATAATAAACCCCCAATGAAGTTTATATGTGAGAATTGCCAGAACAATCTGAGATACCAAAAATATTTTTGAGCTTTCCTGGCGTTGAATCGCCCTTCCTACTTGTGTGTATTTCTGTGTGCTAATGTGTGTGTTGTATTGTGTGTTCAGGTATTAAGCATTGTGTTCCCTCATCCAACAGCCAAAGCCTCAGAATGCCATCACCATTGCGGTGTCATCGCGTGTCCTCTTCAACATGGATAAGGAGCAGCAGATCTACGAACAGAAAGGCATGGAGGACTACCTCAAGTACCAGATAGAGCATGAGATGGAGCCCTTCGCCCCTGGCCCTGCTTTTCCTTTCGTTAAGGTCAGGGGAAAAAAAGACACACAGACAGACAGAAATACACCCAGAGCTTTGACATTGCCGACCATGTTCGTCAATGTGAATGATGTATGGTGTATGTTGAGAGCTTCTGTTTGACATGACCTCAGGCTCTGGAGGCAGTGAATACTCGGCTGAGGGAGCTGTACCCTGAGAGTGAGGAGCTCTTTGACGTTGTGCTCATGACCAACAGCCACGCACACGCCGGTCTCCGACTCATAAACACCATCAACCACCACCGTGAGTGCCTAATCACACACACAGACACACACGTGCATAAACACGTGCACACATGTGCACAACCTGGCCATTGTGCTGTGAATGAGTACATCTTTCATTCAAATTCAGTGTGATGCCCTGATAGTAGGTTGGGCTTAAGGGTACCAAGAGATGAGGGCTGTTCTGATGCACTGATGATGAAGTTTCAGTTTATTTATTCTTGCTCACAGATAAAACTGAGGAAGTGCAGAATTTACATTACTAATAATTAGGGATGCACCGGTATGACGGTATGACGAAAAAACGATACCGATAACTGATATAAAACATTATTTTTTAAGCATTCTAGTACAGTTAAATAGTTCAAACACACACACACACACACACACACACACACACACACACACACACACACACACACACACACACACACACACACACACACACACACACACACACACACACACACACACACACACACACACACACACACACACACACACACACACACACACACACACTGACCAAAAAGTTCCCATTACCAGTAAAACATAATCAAAACGTATTTATTTCACTTGCTGTGCTGTTTCGTTGTTCATTTGTTCATTCTCAACCAGGATTTCATCATACATGTCAAGCAGTGAAGTTTAAGCTCTGTCTGTCCGTGGCCTCTCTTCCTCAGTGCGCAGACATCTGTTTTGCACATCGGCGTGAAACTAGACATCGGGCCGATGCCGATGTTGGCATTTTTAGCTAATATCAGCCGATTCCGATATGCTTACCGACTATATCATGCATCCCTACTGTCATGACTGTCCTGATCAGGTCAGGTTACAGGAGACCACGACCCTACAGATTTCCTCTCAACCCCAACAGAGGAGGAGAGATCTAGGGGGTCTGAAGATGTGGGGGTTTTATGACCCCTCACACCCATGGTAAATCTGAAGCCACAGACCACATTCCTTTGTCCCTCTCACTATGGAGGACCAGTCTCAGAACTGTAAACATGCAGTAAAGGGACTTTGGAACAATGGTTTCCGTCAACTACAATGGTGGTCATGACGATAGATGGAATATGAAAATGTATGTCATTTTTGTTTTGTTATTAAAGGTTAATAGATGACGTTATTATGAAAACATTGTAACGTTAAGAGTTTTCCTCGTATATGCTTGATGTTTATACATTGTACGTTGTGTGGAAAATGTCCAAATCAAAGAGAATGTTTCGGTAGAGATGAAATGTGAAGTTAGTTGTCTAAAATTGGATTTGAGTAAAATCTATACCTTGCCCCTTAAACCTGGTACGCCCAGAGAATTGCCCTGAAGGCAGTTACGCCCACTTCTGACCCGAGGGTATAAAACCTGTGAGTGCAGAATTAACAGATATGACTAAGTGACCCGAGCTGCAGCCAAAGGTCTAAAAGGTCAACGAACTCAAAACGCAACAAGTTGAAGACAAAGAAATCTTTTTCTACCCAAGCTAGGGATGAGTAGCGGTGTCTAAGCGGGTGAATACAAGCCGAACCACCTAGCCTCCACTCCCCATCGAATCGTGGTATCTACACTCTTTCATCTTTACGCTGTGAGCTCTGAGCTACAGAGCTATCTGTCCTCCGAAGACCCCTTCCAGAGCAAGGACAAGGGAACAGGCCAGTAAGCCAAAAGGACACGGACATCGTGAGGACACCTAGAGAGGTGCGCAGGAGAAGTGCGTCAGTGAGCAGCTTGAACGGTCCACGCAGGAAAATCCACGGAGAACCTCCACAAGTAATTACATCATTATATTCTGACTCATAACAGCGGCAGTTTGGGGCAAGGCTAGGGTTAGAATGAGCATAGCTGACAATTTCACCCAAATGTATATTCCTCTCGTGTACTTTCTCTCTTTCTCTCTCTTTTAAATCCCCATTTTGGGTAACACGCGCCCTAGTGTGTTGGCCCGTTATACTAAGTTCTAATCAATAGCCTAGAATGTGTTTTTGTGTATGTGTATCTTTTATCATCATTTTAGCTTTTTAGTAAATAAACATTAAACTAAGACTGGTGTGGTGCTAATTCATTAGTGAGACCCGGGTCCGTGCAGAATCCCGGGCTATACGACGTTCAGAACGAGACTGTTAGAGGCAACTGGTTAATTAGCGGCTGTGGTAAAATCGATATTCTGATATTCTTTGAGTTAATTTGGGAAATAGAAACTCAATAAAAACTAGTTTTCCCATGGTGCCCCGGGTCAATGAGTTAATAATTGCTTGATTCAGTTAATCACGTAATTAGAAACTTGTAATCATTCGATGAGCAACAGTCGCCACATTAACTAATACAACGTCACGACACTACTAATAATTGCAAAACACTCATTTAAAATACATAATACGTGACATAAATAGAATACAGAACACTTGAAATATCACAGGACATTTTTCATGATGGAAATTGAAATGTTAAAATGTGATTGTAAAAAGACAATTTTTGGGGGGGAAACATTTAAGAACTAGAGTTATTATACAGTCTGATAGCAGTGGGTAGAGTGGCGTTTCACAGGCGGTTTGTGCAGGCAGTTATACAGGACAGTTATACAGGACAGTTATATAGGACAATTATACAGGGCAGTTATACAGGGCGGTTATACAGGACAGTTATACAGGACAGTTGTACAGGACAGTTGTACAGGACGGTTATACAGGACGGTTATACAGGACAGTTATACAGGACAGTTATACAGGACGGTTATACAGGGCGGTTATACAGGACAGTTATACAGGACAGTTGTGCAGGACAGTTATACAGGGCGGTTATACAGGACAGTTATACAGGACAGTTGTGCAGGACAGTTATACAGGACAGTTATACAGGACAGTTGTGCAGGACAGTTATACAGGGCGGTTATACAGGGCGGTTATACAGGGCGGTTATACAGGGCGGTTATACAGGACAGTTATACAAGACAGTTATACAGGACAGTTGTGCAGGACAGTTATACAGGGCGGTTATACAGGACAGTTATACAGGACAGTTATACAGGACAGTTATACAGGACAGTCATACAGGACAGTTATACAGGACAGTTATACAGGACAGTTCGTGGCTGTTTCTCAGGAGCCTGTTTGTGTTTCTCAGGAGCCTGTTTGTGCAGTTACCTATTTTTGGAGGGAGCAGGTTGTTCAATGCATGGTCAAGAGTGTGCACTGTCTTCCACCAGATGCACTGCAGGCTGCTCTCGCCTGCTCTGCAGTGAGGGGAGCTGTGGTTGGACTGCTCCACCTCTGGAGGTGATCCCCAAGGCCCTCCTCTGCACCCTGTCTAGTTGGGCCTGCTGCTTTTTACTGCATCCAACTAACAGCACTCCACCGTATTCCAGACAAGGCCTAACCAGTGTAGGGTATACTGTGACCAGATCTTCAGTGGGTAGGCCATTTCTGGCAAGAACAGTCAAAGTGCAGGGGTTTTGAGGCGTTCCTCACTGACTGCTCCACATGTGCGTCACTGAGATTAGAGTCTAGATGAAAACCAAGATACTTGGTTGTTGTTACCACTGGTACTTTCTGTCCTACTATGATTAGTGGTGCAGGTTGTGGATGGTCTCTAGAAAAACATATCCACATTTCCACAGACTTTTTCCCATTCAGGAGCATGTTGTTGGATGTGGTCCACTCTTCCAGCTGCTTTGCCTTCAAGCCCATGGAAGTGTCCTCTTGGATGCTGGGTAATGGTATGGCTCAGGACAGCCCTACATTGTCTGCATAGTGTCCAGAGTGTCACTGAAGACAACTTTTTTGATGGACATCTGAAGGAGAAACAGATATGGTGAAACCATGCCCCCTTGTGGCACACCAGAGGTGACCTCTGACTAAGGGCTAAATGTGCCATTTGCCTTCACCCTCTGCCTTCTTCTGGTGGTGTAGCTGTGGAGCCAGGCTAGTAACCTTGGATACAGTTCAATGTCAGACAAATGTTGCAGGAGCTTTGCGTGATCTACTCGATCAAAGGCTTTGGACATATCAGCTATTAACACCCTCACCATTGTTGGTTTTCTGGAATCTGTACCTGCCAGCCAGGAGTGTGTGGCTTTCACAAGGGCGGTAGTAGTGCTGGACTTTAGGAGATAGGCATACTGATTTGTGCACTTTTTTATGATGAAGCTCTTCTGGATTTTTCCAAGGCATGAAGTTAGAAAGTTCAGCCTCCAGTCACTCTTTGTACATGGGTTTGACACTTTAGGTATGGGACACACATTGTTAGTCTTCCAGGCAGCAGGAACAGTCCCCTGCCAGTAGGTGGTGTTAACTATGTGTGTGATAACAGGGGCTAGATCTTCTGCATGCTCTTTTACTAGCCAGGCTGGAATGCCATCAGGCCCACCCGCTTTACGTGGGCTGAGTCTGGTCAGACCTTGCATTATCTAGCCAATGCTGCACAGCTCAACCTGCCTTGTAGGTATGCGCAGGGGGAAGATGGCAAGACGTGTGGTGCTTGTCCACGCCTCAGCAAATAAGCCATTTAAAACATCAGCCGCATCGTTGTCTTCAGTTCCCTCAACCTGTATTCTCACTCCTGATGTTTTCTTTCATCCTAGTCCTTTGTTAATGAAGTCCCACCATTCCTTCCATTCCTCTTCTTTAGGTCCTGGATTTCAGTTTTGTAGTAGTTTTTCTTTGCTTCCTTGATAAGCATTTGCACAGTGTTTCTGTATTTTCTCCATTTCAATGTTTTCCCCCAATCTGTTGAACATCTGTTTTACTGATGGCAGCCTTTATTTGTTAATTCATCCAGGGCTTGTCCGGTGTTGTTGTTTTCTTATTGGCATGCATACATCAATTTTGGGGCGGCAGGGTAGCCTAGTGGTTAGAGCGTTGGATTAGTAACCGAAAGGTTGAAAGTTCAAATCCCCGAGCTGACAAGGTACAAATCTGTCGCTCTGCCCCTGAACAAGCAGTTAACCCACTAGGCTGTCATTGAAAATAAGAATTTGTTCTTAACTGACTTGCCTAGTTAAATAAAAAAACATAACATTGACTCTATGCCATTCTCTCTTTCCTCTGCAGAGCTCTTCATTGAGCGTTTCTGTATGACGGGTGGGAACAGTCCCATTGGGTACCTGAAGGCTTACCACACTAACCTGTACCTGTCTGCTGACCCCATGAAGGTCCGAGAGGCCCTGGAGGAGGGTAAGTGCATAGTCTTGTTAGTTACACTCTTAGAAAAAAAGGTGCTGCTATCTAGAACCTACAAGGGTTCTTCAGCTGTTCCCATAGGATAACCCTTTGAAGAACCCTTTTTGGTTCCAGATAGAACCATTTTGGGTTCCACGTAGAGAGTTCTACATGAGTTCTACATGAAACCCAAAAGGGTTATATCTGGAACCAAAAAGGGTTCTCCTATGGGGACAGCCGAATAACCTTTTTCTCTAAGAATGTACTGTCCGTCTTATCGATGGACACTTTGATCTGTCTCGTAACACAGTTATCTAGTTGTTTAATACAGCAAAATAAGCTTACCTTGATCAAGTGATACTGACTAATCTCCCTCTAATCTCCTGTCTGGACTAATCTCCTGTCTGTCTCTCTCACTCTCTCTCCCTTTATCTCTGTCTCTCTCTCTCTCCCTTTATCTCTGCCTCTCTATCTCTCTCTCAGGGATCGCAGCAGCCACCATGTTTAATCCACCAGAGAAGAGAACAGAAGTGTCAGAGACTCAGCTGCGGGTGGCCTTCGATGGGGACGCAGTACTCTTCTCTGACGAGTCAGAGCGCATCTTTAAGGCCCACGGACTGGACAAGTTCTTTGAGCATGAGAAGACACACGAAAACACACTTCTTGATCATGTATGTCCACGTATCATTCCATAACACATTAAAACACAAATGGATATGCAGCAAAATCGAAATAGTTTGTAAATTGACAAAGCAATATCCCTCTGTACTTCATATGGATTAAGGAATCTAGTGCGGGCAGAAGAGGTTTGGTGTCTCT
The DNA here is from genome assembly GCF_045679555.1 of Salvelinus alpinus. Classification (NCBI taxonomy): domain Eukaryota; kingdom Metazoa; phylum Chordata; class Actinopteri; order Salmoniformes; family Salmonidae; genus Salvelinus; species Salvelinus alpinus. The sequence continues at coordinate 23,486,547 of NC_092110.1, forward strand.
GTAGATTTACTGTAGATTTTAAGTGACACATGTTCAGTGTTTGGGCCCATAGTGCAGCAACTCCCTCTCTCTCCTTCTCTCTTCCTCTCAGGGACCACTGAAAGGGTTCCTGGAGTCTCTGGGGAAGCTGCAAAAGAAGTTCTATGCCAAGGATCAGCGTCTGGACTGCCCCATCCGTACCTACCTGGTGACGGCACGCAGCGCAGCCAGCTCAGGCACCCGGGCCCTGAAGACACTGCGATCCTGGGGCCTGGAGACAGACGAGGCCCTCTTCCTTGCTGGGGCCCCTAAGGGGCCAATGCTGGAGAAGATCCGGCCTCACATATTCTTTGACGATCAGATGTTCCATGTGGAGGGAGCTACGCAGCTGGGGACCGTGGCAGCTCATGTGCCATATGGTGTGGCTCAGAAACTGCCCCAGCAGAAGCCTGCTAAGGAGAACACTAAAGACTTTAGCGCTGCCACCAAGTAGTCTGGATTTCACTCTCTTCCCTAACCCAAGGGACAATAAAACAGCATTGTGTATTTGAACGAGACAGTCCTTTTCAGTGCCCTCAGTTTTCTGGGGAAAGAATCACATGACAATGGGAGAAGCATAGAGGGAGGGCATGCCATTTTCACCCGTGTCATGTGTCATCACAAGAGATAGTGCCAGTAGATGTAAAACAAAACGTCAAATATCGTATGCCCAAAAAGTGCTGTACATACATATCCAGATCTTGACCTACCAAGGTAAAAGAACTGGAATTGTATCTAATTAACTCTGTCAGACCAGGAAAAATATAATTTTACAGCAATTCTTCAAATAGAATCTGCACACAATTGCAAGGAGGTCTATCGCCAGTCCTGCAATGATGTTGTAATAATGCTGTGAAATTGTGAAAATTATAATACCATTTTAGTGTTGGAAATGTTTGAAAAGACTGCCTGTACAAGCAAAATTCTTGTTTGAGAAATGTCTCTTTGCTAAGAAGCTATTTTTGTTTAATTTTAATTGAATACAATCACAGTAAGGTACTTAATTGTTACCCAGAAATGATTTAATATTTAGATGGAAACGGCTCCATTGGAACTTTACCATAGCATTAAAGTTCCGAAAACCATCATTTACATCCAAAAATCAACCCAAATATAGACTATACAATAGTTATGGAGTTTACAAATCTGTGAATTGTAGCAACATCATGATGAAACTCCAGAACCCCAAAATGTATAAATGCATTATATTGTATTATACACATATTTGGCAATACAGTATTTATAACGTTGAGGGGGAGGGGTGTTTATAAACCTACAGTAGACTGTACCTGTATCATTTTAGCATATCACATTTATCTTAGGTTGAAAACATGTTTACGGAATATGTATTGCATGTTATTGACGTCATTGTTTGTTCTATTCTTTTGTTTCTAATCTAGGAATATTTTATGAAGTACCTTTGGTGTACTTTTGCTTGCTTCTCATGCAAGTTACTGTATGTGCTGCGTTTACACAGGCAACCCAATTCTGATCTATTTTCCACTAATTGATCTTTTGACCAAGATATTAGATATTTTTCAGAGCTGATCTGATTGTTCAAAAGACCAATTAGTGAAAAAAAGATCAGAACTGGGTAGCCTGTGTAAACGGTTAGTGCAATCCTAGCTCCTTTGGATGTTCCTAGCCTAAACCCTAAACCCTAACCTTAACCATTCTAAATATACATTTAAATGGTGTAGGGACATCCCAAGAATCCTGGATACCCTGTCTAAACGCAGCCTATGCAATGTTAACCTAAAGTGCAAAAATGGACAACCTCCTCTCGCTTTATAAACATGGGCGCTGAGCCATTCCGTAAAAACATGGATTCTGTGAGGAGATGATGGCATATTGTGTAAATTATATGGCTTTTATATTTGTTTATTGCCATTTATTATACTGGTGGTTTGTACGGTTGTGACTATCAGTACAGCTTCATCTAGTCACATCAAGAATAACTACAGTCTGTAGCCATGAACTACTACTGGTAGGGCTGCTTTTAAGACATGGTTCGATCCCTCTTTCGGGCACTACTTGTTGAGTAAATAAAACACTAAACAATCATAATACAGTAACTATTGGTCACTCTATACGTTCCGGGCCTCTTCTGATGGCATTGAGGAGTACACCACACGAGTAACTGGCTTTATCAATAAGTGCATCGACGACGTCATCTCCACAGTGCTCGTATGTACATACCCCAACCAGAAGCCATGAATTACAGGCAACATTCGCACTGAGCTAAAGGGTAGAGCGGCCGCTTTCAAGGAGCGGGACTCTAACCCAGTAGCTTATAAGAAATCCCGCTATGCCCTCTGCCCTCTGACGAACCATCAAACAGGCAAAGTGTCAATAAAGGACTAAGACCGGCTCCGACGCTCATCGGATGTGGCAGGGCTTGCAAACTATTACAGCCTACAAAGGGAAGCACAGCCGAGAGCTGCCCAGTGACACGAGCCAACCAGACAAGCTTCCCAGTGACACGAGCCTACCAGACAAGCTTCCCAGTGACACGAGCCTACCAGACGAGCTAAATAACTTCTGTGCTCGCTTCGAGGCAAGTAACACTGAAACATGCATGAGAGCATCAGCTGTTCTGAACAACTGTGTGATCACGCTCTCCGCAGTAAGACCTTTAAACAGGTCCACATTCACAAGGCCGCAGAGCCAGACGTATTACCAGAACATGTACTCCGAACATGCGCTGACCAACTGGCAAGTGTCTTCACTGACATTTTCAACCTCTCCTGTCTGAGTCTGTAATACCAGCATGTTTCAAGCAGACCACCATAGTTCCTGTGCTCAAGAACACTAAGGTAACCTGTCTAAATGACTACCAACCCGTAGCACTCATGTCTGTAGCCATGAAGTGCTTTGAAAGGCTGGTCATGGCTCACATCAACACCATTATCCCAGAAACCCTAGACTCACTCCAATTTGCATACCTTCCCAACAGATCCACAAATGATGCAATCTCTATTGCACTCCACACTGCCCTTTCATACCTGGACAAAAGGAACACCTATGTGAGAATGCTATTCATTGACTACAGCTCAGCGTTCAACACCATAGTGCCCTCAAAGCTCATCACTAAGCTAAGGACCCTGGGACTAAACACCTCCCTCTGCAACTGGATCCTGGACTTCCTCACGGGCCGCCCCCATGTGGTAAGGGTAGGTAACAACACATCCGCCACGCTGATCCTCAACACAGGGGCCCCTTAGGGGTGCGTGCTCAGTCCCCTCCTGTACTCCCTGTTCACTCATGACTGCATGGCCAGGTACGACTCCAACACCATCATTAAGTTTGCTGATGACACTGATCACTGACAACGATGAGACAGCCTATAGGGAGAAGGTCAGAGACCTGACCGTGGTGTTCAAGGACATTAACCTCTCCCTCAACGTGATCAAGACAAAGGAGATGATTGTGGACTACAGGAAAAGGAGGACCGAGCACGCCCCCATTTTCATCGACGGGGCTGTAGTGGAGCAGGTTGAGAGCTTCAAGTTCCTTGGTTTCCACATCAACAACAAATTAGAATGGTCCAAACACACCAAGACAGTCGTGAAGAGGGCACGACAAAACCTATTCCCCCTCAGAAGACTGAAAAGATTTGGCATGGGTCCTCAGATCCTCAAAAAGTTTTACAGCTGCACCATCGAGAGCATCCTGACGGGTTGCATCACTGCCTGGTATGGCAACTGCTCGGCCTCGAACTACAAAAATCTCTGAAACTGGAAACACTTATCTCCCTCACTAGCTTTAAGCACCAGCTGTCAGAGCAGCTCACAGATTACTGCACCTGTACATAGCCCATCTATAATTTAGCCCAAACAACTACCTCTTCCCCTACTGTATTTATTTAGCTAGCTCCTTTGCACCCCATTATTTCTATCTCTACTTTGCACATTCTTCCACTGCAAATCTACCATTCCAGTGTTTTACTTGCTATATTGTATTTACTTCGCCACCATGGCCTTTTTTGCCTTTACCTCCCTTATCGCACCTCATTTGCTCACATTGTATAGACTTATTTTTCTACTGTATTATGTTTGTTTTACTCCATGTGTAACTCTGTGTTGTTGTATGTGTCGAACTGCTTTGCTTTATCTTGGCCAGGTCACAATTGTAAATGAGAACTTGTTCTCAACTTGCCTACCTGGTTAAATAAAGGTGAAAAATATATATATATATTTTTTAAAAGGCACTACAGAGGGTAGTGCGTATGTAACGGATGTGAAATGGCTAGCTAGTTAGCGGGTACGCGCTAATAGCGTTTCAATCAGTTACGTCACTTGCTCTGAAACCTAGAAGTAGTGTTTCCCCTTGCTCTGCAAGGGTCACGGCTTTTGTGGAGCGATGGGTAACGATGCTTCGTGGGCGTCAGTTGTTGATGTGTGCAGAAGGTCCCTGGTTCGCGCCCGGGTCGGGGCGAGGGGACGTACTAAAGTTATACTGTTACACGTACGGCCCAGTACATCACTGGGACTAAGCTGCCTGCCATCTAGGACCTTTACACCAGGCCGTGTCAGAGGAAGGCCCTAAAAATTGTCAAAGACACCAGCCACCCCAGTCATAAACTGTTCTCTCTCCCACATGGCAAGCTGTACCAGAGTGCCAAGTCTAGGACAAAAATGCTTCTCAACAGTTTTTACCCCCAAACCATAAGACTCCTGAACAGGTAACCAAATGGCTACTCGGACTATTTGCATTGTGTGCCCTCCCAAACCCTCTTTTTACACTGCTGTTACTCTCTGTTCATCATATATGCATAGTCACTTTAACCATATCTACATGTACATACTACCTCAATCAGCCTAACTAACCGGTGTCTGTATGTAGCCTCGCTACTTCTATAGCCTCGCTACTGTATATAGCCTGTCTTTTTACTGTTGTTTTATTTCTTTACCTACCTATTGTTCACCTAATACCCTTTTTGCACTATTGGTTAGAGCCTGAAAATAAGCATTTCACTGTTGTATTCAGCGCACGTGACAAATAAACTTTGATTTGATTTGACAATCCTCAAACAAAATAGAGCATACATAAAATAAACAATGTATTTACATTGGGTCTAATGTGTGTGTGTGAGAGGGAGGCATGTTTTTAAAAAGCACACAGAATATCCTCAAACTGTACAAATTAAGCAAGTCTTTTACAATACCAATAACACTTTGATTTGATAGTTAGAGTAATTATGTAGATATTGAGAATGGATATGTAGGAGTAGATATCTCAAATCCTAAAATAAAATTGAGCAAACATAAAATAAACAAGTAATTACAACTCATTTACACTGGGGATAATGTGTGTGAGTGTGTATGACAGAGAGAGAGAGTGTGTGTTGTGTTTTATTTTTCCTTGTCAGCCACCCATCTCTGCTTTCTCAGAGATGAGTCTGTAAGGCAGTGGTGGAGTGCATGGCAGATCTGAAAAAGAGATGCACAAAGTGAGAGTAAGTATACAGCTCAACAACATGTCTGTGTGCACATCTGTTGGTGTGAGTGAGCATATGCAACATAATTCTGAATTACCTGTATCCATTTGGGAATCCTCAAAAGTTTCTCCCTTCACGGCCAGTGTAGTAGGAACTGGTGCAGTCGGTAAATGAAATACCACAGCAGAGGACTGCAGCTGAACTGCTGGGGGTGGCAGATCTAAAAGAGAGGCACAATTTTCTTAACTGACAATAATCATACAACTACTGAATGAGTGTAAGACCTAGATTCAATCAGATCAAGAGTAAGCGGCGATAGCCGACACCTGCATAGCTGATGTTTTGGCAGTGTCTGAGGTGTAAGTGTATTGATCTGTCAAATCGGTAAGCAGCAGCTCTTGATCATTGTCACGAAACTACACCGTTCTACTCGCGTTACATGTTCAGAACGAGAAAGTGTAGGTTATATAGAAATAACGACGCTCAAATTCAAAATCATTAAACTAAATAATGAGGATTTCTATCAGCCTAATCGAGGTGTAGATTACATCTCAAACTCCAGTGTTCTAACTTGTAAACAGGGCTGCATGAGATTTCTATTAATGCGACTCCATGCAGGCAATGGCAATGTCCGCTTTAGGTATAATGCCAGGAGACGCTTGTGAATTTGACAGCTCTAACACAGTTCCACCTCAGACACTGCCAAAACAACCGCTATGTGGATGTCGGCTAAAGCAGATGTGATTGAATAGAGTCCCAAGTGAGGGAGAGTGTGCATGGGTGTATACATGCATGTGATGATTACCTGCATCACCTGTCGTGGCCGATGTAGCAGGTGCAGGGGCAGACGACTTCAGCTTTGAGGACTGTGGTTGAGCTAATAGGGATGTCAGATCTAAAAGAGAGAGTAACAATTTTCTTAAGTTAAAATAATTATACAACAAAACAGAATGAGTGATTGAGTGAGTGTGTATACGTGTGTGTGATAATTACCTGGACCACATCACACTGCTTCAGGTCTACAAGCCTCTGGAAGTTCCAGCGTGCCACTCCAGGCCTGGAGCAGCTTGGTTGAATCATTGTTACCTGTCACCCACCGAGCCTGGTTGGCAGATCTGAAAAATAGGCACAATATAATTTTAATGACAAAGCCTTGACTACACACTAACCTAAACAGAACAGACTATGGGAGGCACACAGTAGTACATAGAGCCTTGACTACATGGAACTCTATTCCACATCAAGTAACTCATGCAAGCAGTAAAATTAGATTAAAAAAACAGATAAAAATACACATTAAGGAACAGCGGGGACTGTGAAGGGAAACACAGGCATACACACGATAACATATGCACTGTACACACACGTACACATGGATTTTGTGTTGTAGATATGTGGTAGTAGAGTAGAGGCCTGAGGGCACACAATGTGTTGTGAATGTATTGTAATGTTTTTCAAATTGTATAACTGCCTTAATTTAGCTGGACCCGAGGAAGAGTAAGCTA